>NC_092150.1:40196058-40381058 GCF_045791955.1 Oncorhynchus clarkii lewisi
CCATGAAGGAGCTCAGCAAATGCTTACTGGAATGTGATGAACTAATCGCACTGTTGAGGCATTGCAGGCTGAACTGATCAGCCTTGCACAACGGTGGGAATGACTGAAACAGTCAACATTGGAGAAGTACAACACCAGGGCCCCCGCCGCCAGTGATGAACCAGGGAAAGGCTTTGATGATCCTGATGAAAGTGTGCGAGTTGGTGAGCAGAAGTTGTTCCACATGTAAAAACGGCCCGATATGCTGCTATCTTCTCCCGTCTCAGTACAACCTCCTCGCCCTATCCATCTCTCAGGTGTCTTGTGAGAGGACCTTCTCCACCCGGAAATTTGTGAGGAACCACCTAAGAACCTCCCTCACTCAAGTGAACCTTGAAGCGTTCCTTTCGATGTCAACAGAGAAGGAGATTCTTATGGAACTTGACAAAGATGACATCATTGACAAGATGGCAGAGAGCAGTGAGTTACTGCGTCGCCTACTGGTTCACTAGTGGTAATTACTTCCTGGTTCCTCTGAAGTAGCTACGCTATGACTCTTCCTTAACTAACAGGCTGACAAGGGTGAAAGAACATTTGCTGTGAGTTAAAGCTTTTGTACAGAGGCATGTTTTTTTGGACATTTGTATTATACTTACAGTTATGTAGCCAATGTTCAATTTCATTGACTCAGTGTATAGATGTGTTTATTTTTGTGCTGTTTGCTTTAATGGAAACCAGTGAGTGAACATTGTAATCTACATTTTATTTGTAGAGGAGTACTTTTTTGTATTATACTTACTTACATTGTTGAAGCTTATGTTCAAGTTCAGTGAATGTGTGGCGTTTTTTTGATACTTTTGACATGCTTGATGCTTGAATATAAAGATAATAATTTGAACATTTGAGCTAACTCTGTATATCTCAGTCTCTTTTTAAAAAGTGTAGGCTAATTGTTTTGTGTCTAGCCTTGTACATTTGTATGTGCTATGATTGGTGTATTCCTAGTGACTTTCAAATTTTTGACCTACCGATTGGTCGAAACAACAGACCACTTTCGATTTTTTGGGGTCAGGGACAGCCCTACCCTGTGCACAAAGCGGAGTCCATACAGAAATGGTTTGTCGAGATCGGTGTGGAAGAACTAGACTGGCCTGCAATGAGCCCTGACCTCAACTCCATCGAACACCTTTGGGATGAATTGGAAAGACGACAGCGAGCCAGGCCTAATCGTACAACATCAGTGCCCGACCTCACTAATGCTCTTGTGGTTGAATGTTCCAACAACTAGTGGAAAGCCTTCCCAGAAGAGTGGAGGTTGTTATGGCAGCAAAGGTGGACCAACTCCATTCCAACTCCATATTAATGAGCATGATTTAGGAATGAGATGTTTGACGAGCAGATGTCCACATACTGTTGGTCATGTAGTGTACCTCTGATAGGCTGTTGTCACTATGAGGGGGAACTATCCTGGCCAGTAAAACCTCTGATAGGCTCTTGTCACTGTGGGGGAGGGACTGTACTGGCCAGTAATACCCAGACAGGGACACTTTAACCTGACACACCTTTAACAACTTCTGCCCTCCTCCTGCAGATGTAGGATCTCAATTTGAGCAAGTTTGCTACAGCAGGAAAAAATCCTGCAGCAACAGGAAATGTGAATAGCTAAATCTGGATTATAAATAAGGGACATTTTTGTTGGGGTTGATACATTTTGTTGTAAGGGGGAAACAAAAATTCTAAGTGGAAATTACAAACTTCAGAAGCCATTTTAAAACTCAAATACACTATAAGTTTGACATTTCCTGCATTGCAGGAACGCTCTCATGCAAATTGATGATCAAATTAAGATCCAACATCAGTACTTCCTACAGAAAACAGCTGTTCGGATGGGCCTGTCTCCTTTGATCAGTAGACAAAAACAGCCAGCCACTCTTCTTGTCTGACTTGTCAGAGTAACAGCAATGAGACGAGCTGAGAGGAGACAGAGCAGCTTCACTGCGGAACATTACACCTCCACTACCTGGCTAGGCCTGTAGGAGCGATTTGGTATTACCGGGACGCAATGTCACAATTTACACCCTAACACAACAAGGGAGTAAAAGCTGGGAGAGTGGAACCCGAGGAGGACGGTGTTGAATAAGAAAACAGAAGAGCGGTGTAAGACTTAGGAGCAGGATGAGATAGAGACTGATGAGATACACATGGGGAAGAACACGAGAGAGAGAGAGAGAGAGAGAGAGAGAGAGAAAGAGAGAGAGAGAGAGAGAGAGAGACGGATGGGGACAGACAGAGGAGGTAGATTGTCTCGTTAATTAGCTGTGCTATTGTTTATTTATTTATTGTTGATCTCAGATGTAATAGTCCCAGCAGGGCTGCATCGACTGCATAGACCGCCACCACGCTAATCACTATTAATTAGAGATAGAATAATGAGGGAGGACGATAACACTGGCTCACCACAGACACACCTCAGCACTCCGCCCCAAAGAACCAATCTCGCGTAATAAGTTACGACTGGTACACAACAGAGGAACTTATAATATCCGTAGCTTCCCAGTGGGTATCGAGCTGCGTGGGCGGTGGCTAACATTAGCACGGCAGGGATTGGTACACAACACTGCAATTTCAGACCAGAGTGCGGAAAAGTGTATAGGAATGATACTCGTACAATAATACTACAGCATGTGCACTTGATGTGGCACTCCAGAAGGAGGTGTATAGGTTCTTTGCACTGGTATGTGCTAATGTGCTACTTCTGAAGTGGATTACATAAAGGCTACGTATAAATTCCAAATGAGTGTATTTGTGTCCTCTCTCCTTCTCAGGCCCTGGGGTGTATGTGGGTGCGTGAGTGTGTGTGATGAGTAATGGGGTGATTATTCAGGCTGAGGAATTAGAGGCAGCATATGGTCCAACTGAGATGATTTAGTGCCCCTCCCTCCTTCCCACTACCTGGCAGGCTTAGAGTTACACCAACAGATACAGGCAGGGATGGTGGCAAGCTTGTCACACACACACACACACACACACACACACACACACACACACACACACACACACACACACACACACACACACACACACACACACACACACACACACACACACACGCCCACGCACACACACACACACACACACACACACCAGTGTGTGTTTCTGGCTATATGTGTGAAGGACAAACAGCCCATCCTGCACTATCCGTCTCTCCATTCCAGGTGTACTTCAGGCATCAGCGTCGTCAACAAAGAGATTTGAGGAGCGATGGATGGGAAAGAAGCAAGTGCGGAGGAAGAGCTGGACGGTTTCTTCCACCTCACTCTGAATGTTCTGGCAATCAGCACATTGTTTACTCTGACAGAAATAGAAGCTAGTACGTGTACTGCATGCTCGTACGTATGTCCAGTAGTTTTCTTTTGCACACTAATGAGGCACTCTCAATGCAAATAGGCCTGGATGGGTAGAGCTGTGACTCATGAGCCCGCACACTATCTGTACACGTAGGGAGTAGTGGTGTGGTGCAGCCTTCAGTAGCCATCCGAGTACACACTCAGTCAGTCAAGAGAGGAGAGAGAGGAGAGAGTGGAAAGACGAGCAAGGCCACTCTGTAATGTCAGGCCGATAAGCACCCTCTCATTTGATTCACACAGACAGCAGATGGATAAAAGCTTCGAGTGAGTGTACTTGATATTGGATTGTGCACTGTGTGTGTGTGTGTATGTGTGTGTGTGTGTATGCGTTACCTGTAGATCTTGCGGTGGTAGAGGTCACACCAGTACATCTTGTTGGTGGTGACATCCACATCCAGGGCTACAGCGTTCTTCAGCGTGGGGACCACCTGGGTGTAGTCCTTTTTCACTAGGTCAATACGACGGATCTCGTGACGGTTGGTGAACATCAGGTACGGGCTCTTCCCTGGGAGACAACAGAGAGACGCAGCATGAGAACATTCCGATTGATGAAAACATTGACCGAACCGAGGCAAGCATTACCACGACGGAGAAGAAGAAGCGCGCCACCGAGACGGAACGTAGACGGAAAACAACCATGAGAACGTCACTGCGACGAGAACATCGGTAGAGAGGGTTAAGTCCCCAGTCGAGTCACACCAAAGACTCTGAAAATAGGACCTGAAGACTCTCTGCTTGCCTTGGTCCTCAGCATTAAGGCATGGATTGAGGGTTGGGCACTGCGGCCGACCAGTATCCTGTCTAGGGGGTGCACTTGTACGTCAATTTGCCTCACGCTACGGAAACAGGTGATAGGATGTGTGCCGTTCTGGCTCTGTGTGCCGTTCTGGCCGTTCTGGCAAAGGCCAAAATTTGAATGATGTGAAACAGGTTAAACAGGTAGCAAGGTAGAGAAGACCGCGGTTCGTTGTCACACTTTTTACTTGTGTGTATTTCTCAGCACCAGTATATCTTACAAGAGATGATTGCCTTATATTTTTGGGGAAACTGATTTGCAGGAACAAATTGCCATGTGTCGTTAACCGAATCCAGGACAAGCTTTTTCTGAAAATGAGCAGCTGATTATTTGGTTTGAACCTAAACTTAGAATGTACACTCGCACCAAAGAGAACGACACCCCTGAACCATACTGCCCGAACCTAACAAGAAGCCAAAGTTCAGTTTGTTCGCCATGCCTGGAGGAGAAGGAAAAATGGGAAAATGGCATTCGCACAGATTCGAGAAAACAGTCGCTTTCAAACTAGGGGTTCCGTGGCTAATTGAGGTAAGGCAGCACTTCTGTTCATAGATTATGCATGTATGAACGACACATTGACACATCCAGCCCAAACTTACTTAGGCGCCAAAGTTCCGCCGCATGTCTTTAAGATGATAGTTACCGTATGGCTTGACCTAGGAACTCAGAATATAGGTCTCCGTTTCCCCTTTTCAACAAACATAATTGTTCACGGATACTGCCATAACTGTCTCTTTAACACCCTCTCTTCCTTCCTGTCTCTGTCTATCTCAGGACATAAAGAGAGAATGTGGTCCATGAATCACCAGACAGTGGCATGCTATTCTATTCCTGATACTGCAGATCCTCAAACCCGTGTATTTTCCTGGGGTGGTGTGTGTGTGTGTGCTCCTGTTTGTACGTCTTCTACCCACGGCATATTTCTCAGCAAAGTGAACGAGCATGACTAATGTTTTCGAATAATTCCCACATGGACACACGGAGCCCGGGTTATTTTCCTGGGGTGGTGTGTGTGTGCTCCTGTTTGAATGTCTTCTACCCACGGCATACTTCTACCCAAAGCAGAGGGAAAGAGCATGACTCATGTTTTTGAATAATTCCCACACGGAAAGAGGCCGGCCTTACCTTTGATTTGACCTCCAATACAACGGCACGCACGCCCTGAATCACGATGCACACACACACACACACATCGTCGATATATGCCTTCCTTGGCACTCAGCCCCAAAATTAAAAATGATTGCCCAGCACTGGGCGCAAACCTCTGGGCTCAGACCACAGCGCTACTGCAGTTCACAATGCAAGCCGTGAGAATACTGATGATACCTGACGGTAATAGCACGTCATTTTTTTGTTATTTGGTTTTAAACTTTCCCCAAAACGTTGAGTTGCTTCTATTTTAACCCTGTAACCACGCAGAATTAACTCTGTAACCACGCAGAATTAACTCTGTAACCACGCAGAATTAACCCTGTAACCACACGGAATCAATGCATCAAAAAATAGATCCATCCGTAATATGTCGACATTCGGGACGGCCCCAGGTGGTGAGAGTAGGCAACAACATATATGCCACGCTGACCCTCAACACGGGGGCCCCTTAGCGGTGTGTGCTTAGTCCCTTCCCGTACTCCCTGTTCACCCACGACTGCTTGTCCGCACACGACTCCAACACCATCATTACAGTGGTTCTTCTTTTAAAAGTTGCGTCGTACTGCAGCACATCTTGCGGGCTGCCGCAGAATTCTATGGCACGTTATTTAAGCGTCAGCCATTGTTGCCATTAATGCTAGTAAGTGCTAGTTTGGCCACCAGAGGGTATCTTTTTTAATATTGACTGTACTAGAGAATTTTAGTATATGGGACTGATTTGAAGAAATGTAGCTTGATTAATTTGATTAATACTATGCTGTTTCTATTCCAAGAAAAACGAAACCCTCAGGAAAATATGGCGCTGTACAACGTGACTGAGTACTTTTTCCACCACTGTACTTAAGTACATTTAAAATCTGAGTAGTATTTCACTGGGTTACTTTCAATTTTACTTGAGTCATTTTATAATAATGTATCTTCACTTTTATGTATGTATGACAATTGAATACTTTTTCCACCTCTGCCGGTCGGGGGTAGGCTACTGTACTAAGAGCAAAATAATCATAATATTTCCACACCCTAATTGTAGGCTAACCAATACCCAAATGGAGATTCTGTGAAATAAAAGTCTCAGAGCAGCGTGAAATGGTGCTGAAATAGTTGCCCACATGTCATTCAGTGATATTTATTCCCATAATAATTCATTATGGATCCATAACGAAATAAAAAAGTATCAAAATACTAAAATACTACTTAAACAGGACTCTTAAAGAACTTAATTTAAATGTTAATTACATTTTTTTGATCACAGAAACAATGATCAAATATGGGGAAATAAATAAATAATGAAATGTTAATTATATAAAGCAGCCCTCATCTGCCAGAGAGTAGCCACAATCGGCCCGAGACCCAAGTAATACATTTAGGCCAGATAACTCACACCGGAATCGGCCCGAGCATCATCAAGAGATATGTCGGACCCTATGTCAGAGAGGTGTTTTTGGGACCACATCGTGTCTATTGTCCTGCTAAAAGCCCTGGTGAAAACATGTAAGGCCTCCAGGGCCGACAGAGAAGTTCCTTACTTTTCCCCCCTTCCACTTGCATTTCCTTCCATTTATTCCCATAGTAATTCCTTATGGTTTGCATTGCAAATGGGGGAATAAACTGGGTCAAGACACCAGCACAGTAAGTAGACCTTTATGTAGTAAAATAAAGGTTAAATAAAAACATAAGACATACAACACTTTTAACAGCACATTACTCAACAATATATCTAAATATCTATATTTTTATCTCTACATGTAGGTCTCCTGATTTAAACCTGATCGAACTTGTTTCAACTAAAATGTAGTTGAAATATTTGCCTGGCATGAATTGTGACTCCATCTCGTTCCTCGCTCTCTTCAACTCCGCCAATGTCGCCTGACTCTATGCCAAGGACGTGACTCTCCTTCAATAATTACATTTAGAGGAATGGAGGATTCTAAATTAATATCGAAGACGCATTTTTTCGTTAGGGCAAATCTGACCTGTGAGAATATCTAAGGGGCTTTTATATCATTATAATGCAAGAATAACGATATTTTGGAGATTATTTTGTTTCAAATAACCAAAAGTGAAGGGAAAAAGGCCATTCTTGAACATGGGGTGAGACATTCGTACTAATTTGTAAATAAAGACAGTTATTTAGAATTGATTTATTTCTGTTTTTAGAGGGAGAGAAACCAAAAGCCCGCCGTGCCTATTCTTTTCGAATATCGTCAGTCCACATGTCAAGTGAAATTCCCCCATTGTATTTACCAAAGTTCTCTCTTAACTCTAGGATCACCGACAGTTCTTGTTGTTGTTGCCTGATGCAGGACGATGATAGCGCCTCCTTTAATTGCCACAGTTTAGACGACCGATAGATCAGAGTTCTAACTCCCCCTTGTGATAGTGTGGTGCAATGACAGAATGCCACTGTCTACCACAAACGGCCACGGCATAAACTTGTAACTTTAAAGGAAAGAACCACTGTACGTTTGCGGATGACATGAGGATGATGATGAGACAGCCTATAGGGTGGGAGGTCAGTGACCTGGCAGCTGATCGTGGACAACAGAAAACGGAGGGCCGAGAACAACTCCAACACCATCAGTAGACCTTTCCTGCAGTCAATGACCAAAGGGGCCTTCTTTGGCCTCATGGGTGGAATGTTATTCATATTTATCAAAATTAAAAACAGACTCAATGCGGTGTTTCTGTTATATTTCAGTCTTCTGTGATGTATATAAAGTGTAACATTGGGATGCAAACTTAAAATGTAATACATTTCAACTTTATATCCGACATGGTACAAGGTGTCTTCTTTTTTTAAGCCCATAACCATGTGTGTGAGGTGTATACTTTTGTTTCATTAAGACTACCAAGAATCACTGTGTGACCCTGATTTAGCCCACTGCAGTAAAACGGTTTAAGTTTGTCAACGACATGGCGGTGGTAGGTCTGATCACTGACGACGATGAGACAGCCTATAGGGAGGAGGTCAGAGACCTGGCATTGTGGTGCCAGGACAACAACCTCTCGCTCAACGTCAGCAAGACTACAGGAAACAGAGGGCTGCGCACGCCCCCAATCACATTGTAGGGGCTGTAGTGGAGCGGGTTGAGAGCTTAAAGTTCCTCGGTGTCCACATCACTAAGGATCTATTGTGGTCCAAACACACCAACACAGTCGTGAAGAGGGCACGACAACATCTCTTCCCCCTCAGGAGGATGAAAAGATTTGGCATGTGCCCTCAGATCCACAAAAAGTTCTACAGCTGCACCATTGAGAGCTCATCTTGACTGGCTGCATCACCGCTTGGTATGGCAACTGCTTGGCATCCCACCGCAAGGCGCTACATCACTGGGGCCAAGCTCCCGGTTATCCAGGACCTCTATACCAACAGGTGTCAGAGGAAGGCCCTAAAAATTGTCCAATACTCCAGCCACTCTAGTCATAGACTGTTCTCTCTGCTACCGCACAGCAAGCGATACCGATGCACCAAATCTGGAACCAACTGGACCATGAACTTCTACCCCCAAGCCATAAGACTGCAAAATAGTTAACCAAACAGCTACCCTGACTATCTGCATTGACCATTTTTTTTAATACACTTTTTTATATCGTCACATACGCTGTTGCTACTGTCTGTCACTAGTGACATGTACATATTTGTACATGTACATGTACACTGCACATCGACCCGGTACTGGTACCCCTTGTATATAGCCGGGCTATCGTTAATCATTGTGTATCTATTAGTACTTTTATCATTGCGTGTTTCACTTTCTATTATTTCCCTCTTCTCTTTCTCTCAGCATTATTGGGAAGAGCCCATAAGTAAGCTTTTCATTGTTTATCCACAACTGGCGTTTACGAGTAAAAGGATTTAATACAATTTTGATTTGAGATGAGGGTCATAGAGACACTGTTCTCAACATGTAGCCCAGTAAGCCCACACCCTTCAAGAGCGGTTCTCTCTCCAACCTCCTCAGAGAATCCCCATCTCAAGTATCTGTTATCTGTGTCTAGATGGTGGGAGGGCGAGAGAGAGAGAGGATGAGTGAGAGAGAGAAAGATGATAGAGAGAGACAGTGTGAGAAATAGAGTGAGAGAGAGCAAGAGTTAATTGGAGAGAGAGCGAGAAGTAAGGAAGGGAGAAAGAGAGTGAGAAAGAGAGGCAGATATATAGTGAGAGAGAGGTAGAGTGAGAGAGAGAGAGAGGGATAAAAAAAGACAGGCAGTCAGGTGTTAACTGGCCCATGGTCTGGGTGAATGTGTTTTAAAATGGCCCTGAACTGACAGTGATGGACAGGAATGAGCTGAGAGTGATGGATGGAGCCTCATCTCTCCCTCCCTCCCGTCTCCCTCGCACTCTTTTCCACCGTCTCCCCTCATCCCTCCTCATCCCGGAGACAATCAAGACAAAGTCGGGGCACTTGTTCCATCAGGCCAGGGCGCTCTGAGTTGGCTGCATGTATTGAACCAGGACAGACACACATACGTACATACACAAGCATACAGAAACACACGCACGCAGACACACAACCCCGCCAAGCCTGGATGGGTTTTTCAGTCCCAGGCCCCCACAGGCCACAGCGCGGGGAGCAAATATTTTCATCTTCACTGCAAGTTAGGATTCAATCATCTTCCCTGTCTGCTGGATTTGTACCCATCAATTTCAGCTGCTCTCCCACTAGGGAGGAGGGAGAGCGAGAGAGAGAGAAAGCGAGAGAGAGACAGAAGACAGACAGACAGAGAATGAGTGGCAGCATGCATAGGGAGGGAGAGACAAAGAGAGACGTAAACAGATAGTGAGTGATTGGTAAAGAAAAGACGTTGACAGACAGAGAGAGGGAAATCAAGAAAGAGAGCGGGAGAGATAATGAAAGAGAGAGGTGTCCTGCTGCCTCTGTCAACATAGCCCCCAGCCCCCTCATTCCCATCCCTGTTGTCACAGTGATAGATAAATCCTCCATAAAACTCCTGCTTCAACATCAGCATGCTCCCAGGGCCCGGACCGGTGATGTCATCAAAGAGAGCCATCCTGCGGGGTAGCTGCTCTCTGATCCCTGAGCTACTACAGAGTCAGCCCCTCCGTGTGCGTGTGTTTGTGTGCGTGTGATGACAGGACGGTCCACATGCATTTTAATCTGCCATAACTCAGCCCTGCCCTGCAGCCAATTAAGATAAGCTTTGAAAATGATAAGGCTGGGCAGATATGAAGCCGGGTCTGGGGAATCGATTTGACATACAACACAGTTAGTTACTGTTATTGAAAAAACCTTAGTTAACACAGAGGGTGACGGAACAGGAGGGGAAGGATGAAAATATGACTATTCTGAGTTGTTGGTTGATGTTTAGTGACAGGAGGTCTAAGTGGGTGTATATATTCTCTCTTGGATCGTTAGATTAACGCAGATTGGAGAATAAAGACGTCCGCCTAGGCCAGAGTAGCTTAGAGAAAACAAGAGTTTAGCAATACATAACAAAGGTTGACACATCATATTCCCTGTATTAGTGAGACTACAATTTACGTTAAAAACAGTAGTCTGTCGTACTCATGTGAAAATTCCCCTCTTTGCCTTCTCTGCTAAATCCACAAGAAAACTGCAGAATTTCCCTTGTCTTGTCAGACCAATGTTACTATGTCAAACTAATGTGAGATGTATTTCCCTCCAACACATGCAAAAACATGTAAAGAGTTTAATTCCAAAACACTATATGTGATACGTTTCAGGAAACTAGGCGTATGTCGCGCTTCACTACATAAACGCAATTTTTGTATTTTTATCAAATTGTGTTTTTTTTGTCAGAAATGCCTTATGGAACATGTGAACTTTCATGTGCCTTAACAAAAGTATTATCTGTAAATCTGTAAATACTAAAATCTAATTGATAAATTACGAGCCTAGTTGGTTACAGGAACCTTCCGCTAGCCATGACTGGCTGAGATAATGGACGGGCTGGACATTCCCAAGAGATGAGTTCAGATTGGTTTGCCATGTAGCTAGCTTCTGTCTTTAACATCAAATAAAATCAAACTTTATTTGTCACATGCGCCGAATACAATAAGCATACTGTGAAATGCTTTCTTACAAGCCCTCAATCAACAGTGCAACAAGAGTTAACAAAATATTTATCAGCTAAAGTAAAAAAATAAATATAAATAATAATAATATTACTTAAAAATATAAAATAATAAAAAGTAACCCAATAAAATAACAACAACGAGGCTATATACAGGGGGTACCTGCACCTAGTCAATGTGTGGGGATACAGGTTAGTTGAGGAAATTTGTACATGTAGGTAGGGGTGAAGTAACTATGCATAAATAATAAACAGCGAGTAGCAGTAGTGTACAAGACAAATGGTGTGAGGGGGGGGGGGGGGGGTCAATGTAAGTAGTTCGGTGGCCATTTGATTAAGTGTTCAGGAGTCTTATGACTTGGGAGTAGAAGCTGTTAAGGAGCCTTTTGGTCCTAGACTTGGTGCCTCAGTACCGCTTGCCGTGCAGTAGCAGAGAAAACAGTACATGACTTGGGTGACTGGAGTCTCTGACAATTTTTTGGGCCTTCCTCTGCATGCCCAATTTTTCAGTTTTTTTATTTGTTAAAAAAGGTTGAAATATCCAATAAATGTCGTTCCACTTCATGATTGTGTCCCACTTGTTGTTGATTCTTCACAAAAAAAATACAGTTTTATATCTTTATGTTTGAAGCCTGAAATGTGGCAAAAGGTCGCAAAGTTCAAGGGGGCCGAATACTTTCGCAAGGCACTGTATTAAACAGGTCCTGGATAGCAGGAAGCTTGGCCCCAGTGATGTACTGGGCCATATGCACTACCCTATGTAGCGTCTTACGGTCAGATGCCGAGCAGTTGCCATACCAGGCGGTGATGTAACCGGTCAGGATGCTCTTGATGGTGCAACTGTAGAACTTTTTGAGGATTTTGGGACCCATGTCAAATCTTTTCAGTCTCCTGAGGGGGAAAAGGTGTTGTCGTGCCCTGTTCACGACTGTCTTGGTATGTTTGGACCATGATAGTTTGTTGGTGATGTGGACACCAAGGAACTTGAAACTCTCGACCCGCCCCACTACAGCCCCGTCGATGGTAACTAGGGCCTGTTCGGCCTGCTTTTTCCTGTAGTCCAGGATCAGGTCCTTTGTCTTGCTCACATTGATGGAGAGGTTGTTGTCCTGGTACCACACTGCCAGATCTCTGACCTCCTTTCTATAGGCTGTCTCATCGTTGTCGGTGATCAGGCCTACCACTGTTATGTCGCCAGCAAACTTAATGATGGTGTTGGAGTCGTGTTTGGCCACGTGGTCATATGTGAACAGTGAGTACAGGAGGGGAATGAGTACACACCCCTCAGGGGCCCCAGTGTTGAGGATCAGCGGGGCAGATGTGTTGTTGCCTACCCTTACCACCTGGGGGTGGCCAATCAGGAAGTCCAGGATCCAGTTACAGAGTGAGGTGTTTAGTTCCAGGGTCCTTAGCTTAGTGATGAGCTTTGTGGGCACTATGGTGTTGAACGCTGAGCTGTAGTCAATGAACAACACTCTCACATAGGTGTTCCTTTTGTCCAGGTGGGAAAGGGCAGTGTGGAGTGCGATTGAGATTGCGTCATCTGTGGATCTGTTGGGGCGGTATGCGAATTGGAGTGGGTCTAGGGTATCCGGGAGGATGCTGTTGATGTGAGCCATGACCAGCCTTTCAAAGCACTTCATGGCTACAGACGTGAGTGCTACGGGTCTGTAGTCATTTAGGTAGGTTGCCTTTGTGTTCTTAGGCACAGGGACTATGGAGGTCTGTTTGAAACATGTAGGTATTAAAAATGTCAGTGATGACACTTGACTGTTGGTCTGCGCATGCTTTGAGTATACGTCCTGATAATCCATCTGGTCCAACGGCATTGTGAATGTTGACCTGTTTAAAGGTCTTGCTCACATTGGCTACCGAGAGCGTTATCACACAGTCGTCCAGAACAACTGCTGCTCTCGTGAATTATTGACTGTTGCTTGCCTCGAAACAAGCATAAAAGTCATTTAGCTCGTCTGGTAGGCTCTTGTCACTGGGCAGCTCGCGTCTGGGTTTCCCTTTGTTGTCAGTAATAGTTGTAATAGTCGCCACATCCGGCGAGCGTCAGAGCTGGTGTAGTAGGATACAATCTTAATCCTGTATTGATGCTTTGCCTGTTTGATGGTTCGTCTGGGCATAGAGGGATTCCTTATAAGCTTCCGGATTAGTGTCCCGCTCCTTGAAAGCGGCAGCTCTAGTCTTTAGCTCAATGCAGAAGTTGCCTGTAAATCCATGGCTTCTGGTTGGGATATGAACGTATGGTCACTGTGGGGACAGAGTTGTCAATGCACATATTGATGAAACCAATGACTGAGGTGGTATACTCCTCAATGCCATTGGATGAATCCCGGAACATATCAGTATGTGGTAGCAAAACAGTCCTGTATCGTAGCATCCGCGTCATCTGATCACTTCCATATTGAGCGAGTCACTGTTACTCTCTGCTTTAGTTTAAGTGCCAGCATCGGTCTGTGGTGGTAAATAGACAGTACGAATAACATAGATGAGAACTCTCCTGGTAGATAGAGTGGTCTACAGCTTAAGGTACAAGCAATAGCTCAGGTGAGCAATACCTCAAGACTTCTTTAATATTAGACATTGCACACTAGCTGTTATTTGTTATTGACAAATTGACACACACCCCCGCCCCTCATCTTACCAGACGTAGCTTCTCGGTGCATGGAAAATCCCGCCAACTCTATATTATCTGTGTCGTCATTCAGCCACGACTCGGTGAAACACAAGATATTACAGTTTTTAATGTCCCGTTGGTAGGATAAACTTGATCGAATGTCATCAATTTTATTTTCCAATTATTGCACGTTGGCCAATAGAACGGATGGCAGTGGGAGTTCCAGTTCGAGGTGAGTAATCGCTGTTCTGATGTCCAGAAGTAATTTTCGGCCATAAGAGACAGTAGCAGCAACATTATGTACAAAATAAGTTTTAAAAAAAGTTACAAACAATTTTAAAAAAAGAAAAAAAATAGCACAGTCTCCACTTTCTGGGGAACCGAGTTTTGAAATTAGTAGAATGCCAGGTGGAAGAAGAGTATGCCAGCTAAGGAAATTCAGGTGTTTGATTGCAAATGCGGAGGGAGCCGAAAAGAAAACACAGAAGGCTGTTGGAAAAAATACCTGTCTCCAGATTACATCTTCAAACTAAGGGAAACCATGGCATCCGTGACAGAGAGGGAGAAGTGTTCCTCCATGTATACGTGTAACAGTATACCTAGCTACATTTTCAGAAATTATACGTTTCTAATTTTGTCAGACAGTCATGCAAGGCCAACGAAGTGTCACGACTCCCGCCGAAGTTGGTCCCTCTCCTTGTTCGGACGGCGTTCGGCGGTCGAAGTCGCCGACATTCTAGCCATCGCTGATCCTCTTTTCATTTTCCTTTGGTTTTGTCTTGTCTTGTATCACACCTGTGCTGGCCCATCCGGATCCCTCTTTGGCATTCATAGTGGAGGTGGACGCATCCGAGGCTGGGATAGGTGCTGTGCTCTCTCAGCACTCAGGTACGCCATCGAAGCTCCGCCCCTGTGCCTTCTTCTCAGCCCGGCGGAGTGAAACTATGACGTGGGGGACCGGGAGTTGTTGGCTGTCGTCAAGGCCTTGAAGGTTTGGAGACATTGTCTTGAGGGGGCTAGACACCCTTTTCTCATCTGGACTGACTACCGCAATCTGGAGTACATCCGGGCAGCGGGGAGACTGAACCCTTGCCAGGCAAGGTGGGCCATGTTTTTCATCCGTTTTGTGTTTACCCTTTCTTACAGACCAGGCTCCCAGAACGCGAAGGCAGACGCATTGTCCCGGCTGTATGACACAGAGGAGCGGCCGATGGATCCCACTCCCATACTCCCTGCCTCCTGCATGGTAGTTGCCGGTAGTGTGGGAGCTGGACACGGACATTGAGCAGGCGTTACGTGCAGAGCCCTCTCCCGTCCAGTGTCCCGCTGGGCGTCTGTATGTCCCGTCTGCTGTCCGTGACCGGTTGATCTATTGGGCCCACACGTCACCCTCCTCTGGTCATTCTGGGATCGGTCGGACAGTGCGCTGTTTGAGCGGGAGGTACTGGTGACCTACCTTGGCTAAGGATGTGAGGGTTTATGTTTCCTCCTACTCGGTGTGCGCCCAGTGTAAGGCTCCTAGGCATTTGCCCAGAGGTAAGCTACACCCCTTAACCGTTCTACAGCAACCTTGGTTGCACCTGTCGATGGATTTTCTTACTGATTTTCCACTCTCACAGGGTAACACCGCGATCCTGGTCGTTGTGGATCGTTTCTCTAAGTCCTGTCATCTCCTCCCTCTTCCCGGTCTCCCTACGACCCCACAGACTGCGGAGGCCTTGTTTACACACGTCTTCCGGCACTACGGGGTGCCTGAGGATATAGCGTCTGATCGAGGTCCCCAGTTCACGTCTAGGGTCTGGAAGGCGTTCATGGAACGTCTGGGGGTCAGGTTGGAGAGGATCTGTCGCATTGAGTCAAAATAAAGATATATGCAACTAATTATGACAAATGTTAAGAAAATGTTGAGCAATGTAATAAAGTAACGACTTTTCAAATAAGTTCCGTTACACGTTATGTTGGCTGACAAGTTGTTATGCTACGCTATCCTTACGAACCGCTTAGCATTACAGCAGTATGCACAGGTATGTCAGCTAGTTACATAACGTTAGTTGGCTACTAATACATCGAACATTGCCAGGCAGTATATTAACTATCCGCTATCTAACTAACTACCCAAATTTGATTGACTTTATTATACACATCATTCTTAGCTAAGTGTGGCTGGCTATTTACTCAGATCTGGCTATTTACTCAGATTTCAGAGCACTCGCGCACAGAATATCTGATATACGAACGCTCAACACCCGTTGAATATGGCCGATGTCGGCAAAAATAAAAACGTTATTAAATTGTTTCCAGCTGCACAGTTACAGTCACCAATGCTCTCGACAACATGAAAACAGTCTAATCAGCTCTGCTAGGGCGTGTAAAATGGTCAGAGTGAGGTGTTCTCTCATTTGTGTCTGGACATAGCTAGCAAAGCTAGACAAAGTTAGCCAGTTAGCTTGGGTGCTTGGTTGCCGTTGAATGCTGGGATCAGTCCCACTCCTCAGCCAGTGGCATAGCGCCACTATGAACGCTGGGATCAGTCCTACTCCTCAGCCAGTGGCATAGCGCCACTATGAACGCTGGGATCAGTCCTACTCCTCAGCCAGTGGCATAGCGCCACTATGAACGCCCCGAGAGCAAAATGCTCTGAATTTAAGAACGGACAATCTGACATTATTTGACCTGGCTAACCAGCAAACTTAACATTAGCTAACGAGAGGAGGGAGCGCGAGAGAGAGAAGTTTACCCTTTTGTACTTTAACTTCTTGAGCATACTTGACACGCAGACGTCCCAAGTATGCCCCTGGAAATGCAAATGCGCTACGCTAAATGCTAAATGTACTCGTTACAACTCAATCTTTGATCAAAATTCACAAGCAGGGTATTGAATTAAAGCTACACTCGTTGTGAACCTAGCCAGCAAGTCAGATTTTTAAAATGCTTTTCGGCGAAAGCATGAGAAGCTATTATCTGATAGCATGCACCCCCCAAAATGCCAGCACGACACGTAAACAACAGATTTTGCGGTAGCCGGCGCTACCCAAAACGCAGAAATAAAATATAAAACATTCATTACCTTTGACGAGCTTCTTTCTTGGCACTCCTATATGCCCCATAAACATCACTATTGGGTCTTTTTTTCGTTTAAATCGGTCCATATATACCCAAAATAGCTTTGTATGGGATCTGTGTCATTCAGAAAAAATCATCGTTTTTAAACGCTGCGTAATTTTTTAAAATTAAAAAAGTCGACGATAAACTTTCACAAAACACTTCGAAATCCTTTTGTAATCCAACTTTAGGTATTAGTAAACGTTTATAATCTATCAAAATGATTACAGGGCGATGTCTTTTCAATAGGTCTTCACTTGCAAAAACAATGGCATCTGATATCTCCCTCAACTGCATCCGGGTGAAGACTGGGAAACTGCAGGTCAGACAGAAGGATTTTCCAACAATTAATTCAATTGAAAATTAGGACAATGTATGAATTGCAGGCAGATCGCCATTAAATTCTGTTCTCTTTTAATAACTGGTGGAAGTGACTTATGGAAATTATTTTTAGCTTTCAGAGAGCAGTTTTTCTTGCGTTTTTCAATGAAACACACGATCTGTTATAGTCACAGCCGTGATTTAACCAGTTTTATAAACTTCAGAGTGTTTTCTATCCACACATACTAATCATATGCATATACTATATTCCTGGCATGAGTAGCAGGACGCTGAAAAGTTGCGCGATTTTTAACAGAATTTTCGAAAAAGGAAGGGGTAGAAGTAAGAGGTTTTAACTATTTCCACATCGTTACAACACTGTTATAGCCATAATATGACATTTTAAATGTCTCTCCATTGGAACTTTTGTGAGTGTAACGTTTACAGTTTTGTATCGTTGATTTCACTTTTGTTTATTATCTATTCCACTTGCTTTGGCAATGCAAACGTATTTTTCACATGCCAATAAAGCCCATTGAATTTAATTGAGGGGGGGGGGGGACGGGGGGACGGCTGGTTAAACAGTAGGGAGGCATCCAGGCAATGGATCTTCTCCCTCTGACCTGTCCATATGGCTGTTGCTTTCCTGTTTCTCGTTTTCCCTCTCTTCCTTTTCTATATCTCTCTTTTTGTCCTCTTCTCTCTGATCCTACTCTTTCCCCCTGCCATGCCTATCTCTCTGCGTCTCTGTGTTTTTCTCCTCAGTCTCTCCCTTACATTTAGTCTCTTTCCTCTCTCTCACTATGCTCCCTTCCTCCCTCCATTTACATATATAACAGTGCAGAGTCCTTCCTAGCATCTGTTAAGACAAGCAGCAATGTCATCCAGCTCTGTCTCGTATGGCCGTACCTCTGCTCAGCTCAGCCCCAGTCTGTCATAATGAGACTAGAACAGAGGCTATAGAGCAGACACAGACACCAGGACTGGATGGGCTCAATCACAAACAGTGCTCTCTAAAGTGCTAGTCTGACATGGATCTAATGGATTATACATGAAAATCATTTATTTCTCTCCCTGCTCCATCTCCAGGAGCGATCATCTGATTATGAAGGGAAAAAAACTGCACACCTCAGTGTTTATGAAAATAGAGTACATATGGATTTAACTGTTTGCATGATGTGGATTGGGCTGTGAAACAGACGGTTTGTGATGTAGAGAATGCTGCAGTACAATTGCAGACACAGGCACACACGAATGCACAAAGGCAACAGTGAGAGCCAATCAGTTATGTCATCATTAACTGTTAGCGAGTGATACTGCACCCAGGGTAAACAAAATAACAATACAATTAAACTATTGTGGTGAAATGACTTGTGGGAATCAACTTGCCGAGTTGTACTTGTAGGAGAACTGGAGAGAGCTGTTCAGCTCATAACAATGAACGAAACATATGAACCCAACATGACACCAACCTGGGAGTCGTAGTTTTAATTAGCCAACACACTGTTCGTAGTAACTACAGAGCCATATGGGATACTTTTGTCTAAATCAATATGTGTGGTAGCTAAGATTAAAACTGGCAAATACACTTCAGAAAGTAAGTCAAATAAGTATTCTTATAATGCTTTCTCTATCCAGCCTCCAAGGGCATTTCCAGTGAGTAAAAAAGTTCAGAGTGTTGGAAGAAAAAGCTGTAGTAATGGGCCAATGTCCTTGAATCAGTGTTTGGATGAAGGGTAATAATGGTATAGAGTTCCCTGAACACGGCTTTGTGCCTTCAGGCCAGAACACAAATAAAGCCTGAAGTTTCCAGCTCCGTGTGATGTGCTCAACGACATCGTCACTTCAGCTGTCAGCTCCTGTAAATGTAATAAACCTAAGACAGTGGAATGTGAGCGTGTGTTATCTGTAAATTGGTGTGAGCGTGTGTTATCTGTAAATTGGTGTGAGCGTGCGCATCGCTGAGAACGCATGAGGTTGTGTGTCTGTTGATGTGTGTGTGCGCGCGGGCGGGCGGCAGGTTTTTCTCTACAACTTCATTATTACCACGACACTTTGTTATTATCAGTAGCATTTCATTGTTATTATTCAAAGTTGCTACGTCTAAATATTAGTCTAGTATACGAATGAAGAAATGTCAGATTGGAGAGGATTGTCACATTTTCGTATCGACTCAAAAGAAACGTGTCATTTCACTGCTGAATCACACTTTGTTGTTTTCCTTATTTCTCTTCTTTTTCCATTTATGTTTCATATCATTTTTGAAGTGTCCATTTTATTTCCATGTTTGTTACTGTTGTCTTAGGGCTGTTAAGGCCCCAATGTGAAAAGGGGTTTCTGTTTCTTCACTTGTTTACATGGATATGCTTCTTAATAAACACCTATTTGAAACAAGCCATTACACTTTGTTATCACTTGTAAATATTACATCTGCAAATGAAGAAATCCCAGGTTGGGAAAGATCTGTCGCATTGAGTCAAAAGAAAGATATATGCAGCCCACCAGGTGTTCAAACTTCCCAAATTCTCCCATGTCACCCCTCTCCCCTGCACACTCCACTGGCTTGCAGTCAAAGCTCTCATCCACTACAAGACCATGGTACTTGGCTACGGAGCAGCAAGAGGAACTTCCCCTCCTTACCTTCAGGCTCTGCAGAAAAACCATTACACCCTAATTGTGCACTAATTGGAAGTCGCTCTGGAAAAGAGCATCTGCTAAATTACTAAAATGTCAATATAAAAATGTATATGCTTACCTTGTCTTTGTCTGTTGCCTTTTCCACATATGAAAATATTAAGTCCGATGGGTTTTCTCCCACTTTTCCCCTAAATATTCGTAGCGGTCGATGGCGAGAGGACGCCGTAATGAGAGAAATAGTGTAGCCTAAACTACTGAAAATAGGCCTTTTATCAGATTAAATCTTTGACAGGAGCGTTTGATTCTCAATAAAGAGATGTCCAGACATGCTACTTTAGGAAACTTTCTGAATGGACATACTCTATAGAGAGAATCTGCGAACTCACAACCCCGTAAAATGACCTGTCAATCAAAGCCACCAGAGTATGTCAGAGACAAGAGCAAATATTTCTATTTTCCTTAAAACGTATGAAAAAAAACCTAGGCCACATTAGGCTTTCCGAAAGTAGGTTAGATGAATTGATAAGGAAAGTACAGTATGAAGAGGAGTGCGACAGCTATGCGATAGTAGGATAATGAAATTGACAATCGTTAAAATTGAAACAAATACACGCAACATGTCCATAGCCTTTTTTTCACTGTTGATTAGTCTATAAAAATACAAGAAAGTCCACACATCAAACTATTCCCCCCCCCCCTGAAGTGCCATAGCCTATAGGCTAGCGCTTCTACAACCCTGCACATCAGACGGTTTAGCAGCTGGAGCATCAAACGACAGTTGGAAAGAGGAGATGTAGAACGTTCAATCGACAGACTAAGTTAACGAAACAATCGCTTATGATCATTAGTCAACACTCCTGCTATTAGATCAAGTTTATCTACGTTAATAACGTTAAACCCCCCCCCCCCCCAAAAGAAAAATCTCCCAAAATGAATGTGTGCCCATTTAAACGGTTTTGACGGTTGGTTCATTTTCATGACGGCCTTCATCCATAACCGTCAGTTACACGGGTATTCAATTACCGTCACAGCCCTACCAGGAACTATTACAATAATACACACATACATACACAGACACACACACACACCGACACACTGTCCCCCTCCCTTCCGCTCTAATAATAAACGGCCCAAGCTTTCTGAGTATGTGCTCACTCTAACAGTAATAAAGATGTGCGTTCTCGGATGGAAGGTAATCAATGGCATTTTCCACGCCACTTAGAGCAAAGCCGAGCCCGTTCCCGCTTAAGCCCCCTCATTACCATGTAATGATCCAACCTAAGAATGATGATGCTAATCACAAACCATGTATTTCCCTACAGTCTGAGTCTGAGAGAGGGCCCAAAGTTAAGACCAGGGCATTGGTTGCTATTCATGGCCAGGCTAGCGTGTTTACCGTGGGGCACGGTGAGGGACAATGCCAGGCTGTGTCCTACAGTGCCCTGACAGGCCCCCCATAGCAAGGGAGAGACACGGAGGGAATGGTTCTCTTTTAATTACCGCCCAGAGAAGCAAAGGCAAATATTTGCCTTTTCCGACCGTCCTGCATACAAAGAAAGTCCTTTCATATTGGACAGGCTGAGAACAGACGATGATGTTACTGGGATGTATGTGTGTGTGTGTGTTTGTGTGCATATGCATGCTTGTGCGAGTGTATGTGTGTCCATGTCTCTTCTGTGGTTGCCGGGGACATTATGGGCTGTCTCACTCACCCACGGCCTTGCAAGTTTTGGTGCTGGGGTCCATCTCATAGCCCTCGTAACATTCACACTTGTAGTCTCCTTTGTAGTTGACGCAGATCTGGCCGCAGGCATCAGGGTTCTCACACTCGTCTATGTCTGAGGAGGGATATCAGAAGCGCATCAATTACACTGGACACACTCTGTCTCTACTAAGACAGGATGGACAGCAGGAGACAGAGAGATATTTGGGCCATTTACTCTAAGTAGCTACCGCCTGGAACGAGAGAGCACGAGAAGAGAAGGAAATGTGTGGGAGATTGAGAGAACAATTTTCAGAGAGCGCAATCATTGGTAAGGCTTGGCTGAGAGGGACATATTGTATGGGACTCTACCTCCACAGGTCTTCTTGTCCATTAGTTTGTATCCAGCGGGACAGTCACACTCATAGCCGATCCTCCGGTCTCTGCAGACGTGAGAGCAGCCTCCATTGTTGTCTGCGCACTCATTCACACCTAGAAAGAGAGGGATGAAGGGAGAAATAGAAGAAGGGGAGTCAAACATAAATAAAACAACCAAGATATTGGCCTATTTGTGTGTGTGTGTCTGAGGTTGCCTCTAGGGGAATGTGCTGCTATCAGACACCTGGAACTGTTCCAGAATGCACTGGGGCGGGGCTCAGAAGGGGGTGGCTTCGCACCAGATGCCCCTCGCTAATCTGATTTCCTTTGGGGAGCAGGTTTCCTCCCCTTATCCCTCTATCCATTCCGGCTCCTCCTCCCCTTATCCATTCATCCCTCCTCCTATCCCTCTATCTATCCCTCCTACTCCTCCTCCTATCCCTCTATCCATCCCTCCTCCTTACCTTCCTCTATCCATCCCTCCTCCTATCCCTTTATCCATCCCTACTCCTTACCTTCCTCTATCCATCCATCCTCCTTACCTTCCTCTATCCATCCCTCCTCCTATCCCTTTATCCATCCCTCCTCCTTACCTTCCTCTACCCATCCCTCCTCCTATCCCTTTATCCATCCCTCCTCCTTACCTTCCTCTATCCATCCCTCCTCCTATCCCTTTATCCATCCCTCCTCCTTACCTTCCTCTACCCATCCCTCCTCCTATCCCTTTATCCATCCCTCCTCCTTACCTTCCTCTATCCATCCCTCCTCCTATCCCTTTATCCATCCCTCCTCCTTACCTTCCTCTACCCATCCCTCCTCCTATCCCTTTATCCATTCCTCCTCCTTACCTTCCCTCTCTTTCATTCTGTTCCCCTTTCAGTATCCATCCTCCCTTAACCCCCTCTTTCTCTCTCCACCATTCCTTATATCACGTTATCGCTCTGTTTTCCTGTCTCCCCGTCACCCTCCCTCCCATAAGCAGGGCTTTACAGTGCTGCGATTTGTATAATTTTTATTTGGCAGGACCATGCCCCTAGAAAAATATGAAACACCCAACTGCAGATTACCACTTCAATATCTCAAATATTTTCCATTGTGCTCCTACATTTCTTTGTGTGCTCCGACATTTCTATTTGTGCTCCTTGTAAAACATTTCAGCGTAGAGCCCTGATAAGCCTAGCGGGTAGAGTGGGGTTGAGAGCTGACACCTCATTATTGGTACAGTCATGCGTGAGAGGAAGACAGGGGGAGGCTGGAGGATGTTGTACAAACACAAGCTGGTCATTTATGAATATCTTAACTTTCATGTTAATGAATAACAAACAGTACATGTCCACTTATACTATAGCTAGAGAACGTGGCATCAAGATAAAACAAGACCGGCAAATGCGTATAGAGCTTCAGTAATACACACATCAATGTAATGTAATACAATTCCAACAGAACATAAAGATGTATGGCAAAGTAAAGAGATCTAATGTCACAGAGCTATGTACGATGGGTATCATAAATATTCACCCCCCCCTTGGATTTGGTCACATTTTGTTGCATCTAATTGTGATGTTTTTGTCATTGATCTGGAAAAAATACTCCGGAATGTCAAAATGAAAAGAAAATTTGACGCATTTTTACGAATTAATAAAAATGTAAAAGCTGTAATTATACAGTGAACAAAATTATAAACGCAACATGTAAAGTGTTGGTCTCATGTTTCATGAGCTGAAATAACAGATCCCAGAAATGTTCCATACACACCTTATTTCTCAAAAATGTGGTGCACAAATGTATTTACATCCCTGTTAGTGAGTATTTGAGCCTTTATCAAGATAATCTATCAACCTGACAGGTGTAGCATATCAAGAAGCTGATTAAAAAGCATAATCATTACATAGGTGCAACTTGTGCTGGGAACAATAAAGGGCCACACAACACAATGCCACAGGTGTCTCAAGTTTAGTACAATTGTCATGATGACTGCAGGAATGTCCACCAGAGCTGTTGTACATTTCTCTACCATAATAACGTTGTTTTAGAGAATTTAGCCCAGGACCTCCACATCTGGTTTCTTCACCTGCGGGATCGTCCGAGGGGAGGGGGGTGTGTGCTGAGGAGTATTTCTGTCTGTAATAAAGCCCTTTTGTCTGGGGAAGGGTACCAATTCTGCAGAATTGAAGGTCCCCAAGAACACAGTGGCCTCCATCATTCTTAAATGGAAGAAGTTTGGAACCACCAAGCTGGCCGCCCGGCCAAACTAAGCAATCGGGGGAGAAGGGCCTTGGTCAGGGAGGTGACCAAAAAGGCACCTAAATACTGTCAGACCATGGGAAACAAGATTCTCTGCTCTGATGAAACCAAGATTGAAGTCTTTGGCCTGAATGCCAAGCGTCATGTCTGGAGGAAACCTGGCACCATCCCTAGGGTGAAGCATGGTGGTGGCAGCATCATGCTGGTGGTGGCAGCATCATCATGTTTTCAGCGGCATGGACTGGGAAACAAGTCAGCATCTAGGCAAAAATGAACGGAGCAAAGTACAGAGAGATCCTTGATGAAAACCGTCTCCAGAGCATTCAGGACTTCAGCTTTACCTTCCAACAGGAGTGGCTTTGGGACAAGTCTCTGAATGTCCTTAAGTGGCCCAGTCAGAGCCCGGACTTGAACCCGATCGAACATCTCTGTAAAGACCTACAAATAGCTGTGCAGCAATGCTCCCCATCCAAATTGACAGAGCTTGAGAGGATTTGCAAAGAAGAATTGGAGAAACTCCCAAAATACAGGTGTGCCAAGCTTGTAGCGTCATACCCAAGAAGATTCGAGGCTGTAATCGCTGCCGAAGGTGCTTCAACAAAGTACTGAGTAAAGGGTCTGAATACGTATGTACATGTTATATTTCAGTTGTTTATTCTTCATACATTTGCAAAACTGTCTAAAAACTAGTTTTTGCTTCGTAATTATGGGGTATTGTGTGTAGATTGATGAGGGGGAAAAACAATTTAATCAATTTTAGAATAAGGCGGTAACGTAAGAAAAAGCCAAGTGGTCTGAATACTTTCCAAATGCACTGTAATTCATTTTATTATGGCAAATCAAGTCTCACATTTTAAGAAAAGCCTTTTTAAACCTTGAGTTTGCGTAAAATTATCATCAACAAAAGCAATCACATTTAAATCCTTCATTTGTAAATATTCACCCCTTTTTTCAGGCAAGCCTGAATTAGTTCAGGAGTAAAAAGTGGCTTGACAAATCACATAATAAGTTACATGGACTCACTGTGTGAAAAAATAGGGGTTAAATTTTTTTTTTTAAAGACTACCCCTTCCTCTGTACCCCATACATGCAGCATATGTAAGGTCCCTTGGTCAAGTGTTGAATTTCAAGCACAGATTAAACTACAAAGACCAGGGAGCTTTTTGAAAGCATCATAAAGAAGGGCAGTGATTGGTAGATTGGATGAATAAGGTGCCCAGAGGTGCCCAGAGTAAACTGCCTGCTACTCATTCCCAGTTGCTAATATATGCATATTATGGGTAGATTTGGATAGAAAACACTCTGAAGTTTCTAAAACTGTTTGAATGATGTCTGTGAGTATAACATAACTCATATAGCAGGCAAAAACCTGAGAAAAAATCCAACCAGGAAGTGGGAAATCTGAGGTTTGTCGTTTTTCAACTCATTCCTTATTGAAGATACAGTGGGATATTGGTCATGTTGCACTTCCTAAGGTTTCCACTAGATGTCAACAGTCTTTAGAACCTTGTTTGATGCTTCTACTGTGAAGTGGGGGCGAATGAGAGGGGAATGAGTCAGGGCTCTGGCAGAGTGCCATGAGCTCGTGAGGCTCATTCACGTGAGAGCAAACTCTGTTCCATTGCATTTCTACAGACAAAGGAATTCTCTGGTTGGAACATTATTGAAGATTTATGTTAAAAACATCCTAAAGATTGATTCTATACTTCGTTTGACATGTTTCTACAGTCTGTAACGGAATTTTTTGACTTTTCATCTGCTCGTGTGTCATGAATTTGGATTACTGGGCTGAATGCGCTAACAACAAGGAGGTATTTGGACATGGCGGATACCTGTTTGGGTTGTTTTGGTCTCTGAGCGCCGTACTCAGATTATTGCATGGTATGCTTTTTTCCGTAAAGTTTTTTTGAAATCTGACACAGCGGTTGCATTAACCTCTTAGATCTCTAGGGGCGCTATTTCATTTTTGGATAAAAAACGTTCCCGTTTTAAGCGCGATATTTTGTCACGAAAAGATGCTCGACTATGCATATTCTTGACAGTTTTGGAAAGAAAACACTCTGAAGTTTCAGAATCTGCAAAGATTTTGTCTGTAAGTGCCCCAGAACTCATTCTACAGGCGAAACCAAGATGATGCATCACCCAGGAATTAGCAGAATTTCTGAAGCTCTGTTTTCCATTCTCTCCTTATATGGCTGTGATTGCGCAACGAATGAGCCTACACTTTCTGTCGTTCGCCCAAGGTCTTAGCAGCATTGTGACGTATTTGTAGGCATATCATTGGAAGATTGACCATAAGAGACTACATTTTCCAAGTGTCCGCCTGGTGTCCTGCGTCGAATTCGGTGCGCAATTGCCAGCTGCTTCTACTTTACCATTTGATTCAGGGGAGAAAGCATGTGTCCAAGAACGATGTATCAATGAAGAGATATGTGAAAAACACCTTGATGATTGATTCTAAACAACGTTTGCCATGTTTTCAGTCGATATTATGGAGTTAATTTGGAAAAAAGTTCGCGTTTTGAGGACTGAATTTTCGGGTTTTTTTTGGTAGCCAAATGTGATGTATAAAACGGAGCTATTTCTAATACACAAAGAATCTTTTTGGAAAAACTGAGCATCTGCTATCCAACTGAGAGTATCCTCATTGAAAACATCAGAAGTTCTTCAAAGGTAAATTATTTTATTTGAAGGCTTTTATGTTTTTGTTGAAATGTTGCGTGCTGGATGCTAACGCTAATGCTAACGCTAAATCCTTTGTTTGCTAGCTACTGTTACACAAATTATTGTTTTCCTATGGTTGAGAAGCATATTTTGAAAATCTGAGATGACAGTTTTGTTTACAAAAGGCTAAGCTTGCGAGATGGCATATTTATTTCATTTCATTTGCGATTTTCATGAATAGTTAACGTTGCGTTATGGTAATGAGCTTGAGGCTGTAGTCACGATACCGGATCCGGGTTTGGGAGATCAGAGAGGTTAAGGAGAAGTGTATCTAAAGTTCCATGTATAACACTTGTATTTTCATCAACATTTATGATGAGTATTTCTGTAAATTGATGTGGCTCTCTGCAAAATCACTGGATGTTTTTGGAACTACTGAACATAACGCGCCAAAGTATACTGAGATGTTTTTATATAAATATGAACTTTATTGAACAAAACATACATGTATTGTGTAACATGAAGTCCTATGCGTGTCATCTGATGAAGATCATCAAAGATTAGTGATTAATTCTATCTCTATTTCAGATTTTTGTGACTCCTCTCTTTGGCTGGAAAAATGTCTGTGTTTTTCTGTGACTTGGCTCTGATCGAACATAATCGTTTGTGGTGCTTTCGACGTAAAGCCTATTTGATATCGGACACTGTGGTGGGTTTAACAAGAAGTGTATCTTTAAAATGGTGTGAAATACTTGTATGTTTGAGGAATTTTAATTATGAGATTTCTGTTGTTTGAATTTGGCGCCCTGCACTTTCACTGGCTGTTGTTGTCCTATCGATCCTGTTAGCGGGATCTCAGCCCAAAGAGGTTTTAACTATAACACATCAGATATTTAATATCTCTTTAAGCATGGTCAAGTGAATAATTATGCTGTCGATAATGTATTAAACCACCCAGACACATCAAAGATTCAGTCATCCTTCTGAACTGAGCTGCAGAACAGGAAGGTAACTGCTCAGGGATGTCACCATGAGGCCATTGGTGATTTTAAAACAGCTACGGAGTTCAATGACTGTGATGGGAGAAAACTGAGGATTGATCAACAACATTGTCGTGACTCCACAATAATTATCTAAATGACAGGGTGAAAAGAAGAATACAAATATACAGAATAAAAATATTCTAAAACACGTATCCCGTATGCAACAAGGCACTAAAGTAATACTGCAAAAAATAAAATGGGAAAGGAATACACTTTTGGCCTAAATGCAAAGCGTTATGTTTGGGGAAAATCCAACACAACACATCACTGAGTAACCTCCCTATTTTCATGCATCATGTTATGGGTATGCTTGACATCGGCAAAGAATTTTTCAGGATGAAAAAAAAATCTGCATGGCCAAATACTAGAGGAAAACCTGCTTCAGTCTGCTTTACACCAGATACTGGGAGATGAAGTCGTTGCCTTGGTAACCAGACAAGACTTGCTATTTTAGCTAACCAAACCATCAGTCTTAGTTTGCTATTATGAAAATCAAATTCAACAATTCCAGTAATGTTTTCAATTTGACTTTTGGTTTCAAAAGCAGCTCAAACATTGAACATGTAAGAATTAACTATAGCCATGAATTTTACCATGCACATATGCCGTGCATTATAGGGAAATAATGCATAATCTAGAATGCCGTTCAAGCCAATTAGAAATTAGTACTTAACAATCCCATGATGTCAGTAAAAAAATATTTTAAGAAATAATTTTCAAATGTCATTGGGCTCATATCTTGAGCTGGAAATTATATTGTCGATGGTGTCAGAAAAATGAGATTTTCATTCATTTTAGAGTAGCATGTCTTTTTTAAAAGTCAACAGAACGGAGCTTCTCAGTCCTTCTACATAAAAATGTACCCCCCCCCCCCCCCCCTCTGCAACCTTTCCCCCGAGCTGTAATCGCTGCCAAAGGTGTTTCTAACATGTTTTGACTCAGAGGATTCAATACGACCGTTTTGGAGCGGAAGTGAGAGAAAATGAACTCCCGTTTTGGAGTGAAATGTTGTCCAGTCACGTGTCAAATGTTTCCTCACTACAATATATGATCATGGTACGTTACATTGTGTTCATGTTTAACTGACGAAACAAATCCATGGTGGGGCGCATGCTAATCGTTTAGCAAGGTAACCGGAGCTCATGCAAAGTCAATGGAACAAACTGGCTAAATTAGCCAGCTAGCCATTTACATTTCATTTTTTTGTATGTTTAATTAGCTGGCTAGCTAGTTAGCTTAATGCCATTCACATTTTTCTAGCTTATGATAATGAAGTTTGCTAAATCTTGTTATCCTTACGTCTGCATTGCCATCAACTTGACTGGCAGCAGTTTGGGTGGATGGACAGAGCAGGGGCAACACCTCTTGATTGCTTGTTTGTTAGCTGATTAATTTCAGTACAGCTGTGGCAGTCAACTGGCTAAAACTAGATATAGGAGATGAGTAAATGAATGGTGAAATTCTGTTTTAAAGATCTATGCTTCATATGTCATCTATTATTCAAGTCCATGTTGCTCATTGCTCATCATTGCTCCAGTGTCTCATACCCCTCTCCGTTGCCAGCAATTTTGCTCAGCAATATTGCCTAAACAAATTGCATGTGTATTATCTATGGTGGAGCGCTAATCCATATGGTGCTTTATGGGTAATGTAGTCTGAGCCTGTTTCCTTGCCGTGAACAACCTCAAGGGAAGAGTTGGTATTTGACGGTAACGAGCGAGCTGAGAATTATCCTGATTTATTCCCCCTCGATCAAATGAAGCTCCGATTACTACCAGAGTGACCATCTGCATGTCAACTGGATACTAATAGGTGTGTGCGTGTGGGTTGGGTGTGTGCCGGCGTGCGTTAATGCATTCGTGTGTGTCTTACCGCACTCCTTCATAGGTTCGTCTGACCAGTCCTTGCAGTCTTCGATGGCATCACACACCTTGCTGCTGTCGATACACTCTCCATTCTTGCACATAAACTTCCTGGGGCCATCACACTTAGTGGCTGGGAAAGACAGAGGGTAGAAAAATACACGGATCATTACCTTGCAAAAGCTTACAACAAGTGTTTGATTTCCAATGCGTGTCCCTACTCTGATTCCTCGGGCATGATTGCATAAAATAAGTAATCTGCTTTCCAGACACTGCTATTGGCCTGGGGGTGGGGTTATAAAATAAGTAACAATGATAATTTGGTAGCTTAGCACTCTGTACCTGCAGTAGAGAAGATGATAGTGTATTAATTCAAAATACACTATATATACAAAAGTATTTGGATACCCATTGACATGAGTGGATTCAGCTATTTCAGCAACTATTTTCAGTCATTAGATCATTTATTTTGGTACAGTCCATATGTAACTTGTTTTTGGTCACAGGTCCAGGACTGGCTGAAGAATTGCAACATATACCTGGAACTAACTCCGTAGATAATAAAACATAAATATTTTAAAAAGATATGTGAATATACAGTCAAAAGTTTAGACACACCTACTCATTCAAGGGTTTTTCTGTATTTTTCTAAATGTTCTACATTGTAGAATAACAGTGATGACATAAAACTATGAAATAACACATATGGAATCATGTAGTAACCAAAAATGTGTTAAACAAACCAAAATATTTGATATTCTTCAAAGTAGAGGTGGCAGGTAGCCTAGTGGTTAGAGCGTTGGGCCAGGTTGCTGGATCGAATACCTGAGCTGACAAGGTAAAAATCCGGCGTTCTACCCACTGTTCCCCGGTAGGCCGTGATTGTAAATAACAATTTGTTCTTAACTGACTTGCCTAGTTAAATAAAGGTTAAATAATATCATTTAAAAAAATGACAGCATTGCACAATCTTCTCTCAACCAGTTTCATGAGGTAGTCACCTGGAATGCTTTTTCAACAGTACCACACTTGTTGGCTACTTTTCCTTCACTCTGCGGTCCAACTCATCCCAAACCATTTCAATTGGGTTGAGGTCGGGTGACTGTCATCTGATGCAGCACCATCCCTCTCCTTCTTGGTCAAATTGCCCTTACACAGCCTGGTGGTGTGTTTTAGGCCATTGTCCTGTTGATAGTCCAACTAAGCGCAAACCAGATGGGATGGCCAATCACTGCAAAATGCTGTGGTAGCCATGCTGGTTAAGTGTGCCTTGAAATCTAAAAAAAATCCCAGACAGCGTCACCAGTAAAGCACTCTCACACCTCCTCCTACATGCTTCACGATGGGAACCACACATGCAGAGATCATCCGTTCACCTACTGTGCGTCTCACAAGGACACAGAGGTTGGAACCAAAAATCTCAAATTTGGACTCATCAGACCAAAGGACAGATTTCCACCGATCTAAAGTCCATTGCTTATGTTTCTTGGCCTAAGCAAGTCTCTTCTTATTATTGGTGTCCTTTAGTAGTGGTTTCTTTACAGCAATTCGACCATGAAGGCCTGATTCAAGCAGTCTCCTCCGAACAGTTAATGTTGAGATGTGTCTGTTACTTGAACTCTGTGAAGCATTTATTTGGGCTGCAATCTGAGATGCAGTCAATTGCTGATTTCTGAGACTGGTAACTCTAATGAACTTATCCTCTGCAGCAGAGGTAACTCTGGGTCTTCCTTTCCTGTGGCGGTCCTCGTAAGAGCCAGTTTCCTCATAGCGTTTGATGGTTTTTGCGACTGCACTTGAAAAAACGTATTGAAATTGAAATTTTCCAGATTGACTGACCTTCATGTCTTGAAGAAATGATGGACTGTTGTTTCTCTTTGCTTATTTGAGCTGTTCTTGCCATAATATGGACTTGGTCTTTTACCAAATAGGGCTATCTTGTGTACCTTGTCACAACACAACTGACTGGCTCAAACACATTAAGGAGGAAATCAATTCATTTAAATGCATTACATTTACCTCATGAAGCTGGTTGAGAGAATTCCAAGAGTGTGCAAAGCTGTCATCAATATCACCATGTGCAATGCCAAGAGTCGGCCGGAGTGGTTTAAAGCTCGCCGCCATTGGGGCAGTGGAAACGCGTTCTCTGGAGTGATGAATCACGCTTCACCATCTTGCAGTCTGACGGACAAATCTGGGTTTGGCGGACGCCAGGGGCACGCTACCTGCCACAATGCATAGTGCCAACTGTAAAGTTTGGTGGATGAGGAATAATGGTCTTGGGCTGTTTTTCATGGTTCGGGCTTGGCCCCTTAGTTCCACTGAAGGGAAATCTTAACGGTACAGCATACAATGACATTCGAGACGATTCTGTGCTTCCAACTTTGTGGCAACAGTTTGGGGAAGGCCCGTTCCCGTTTCAGCATGAGAATGCCACAGTGCACAACCCGAGGTCCATACAGAAATGCTTTGTCGAGATCGGTGTGGAAGAACTTGACTGGCCTGCACAGAGCCCTAACCTCAACCCCATCAAAACACTTTGCAATGAATTGGATCGCCAAATGTAATCACCCAACATCAGTGCCCACCCTCACTAATGACCTTGCGGCTGAATGGAAGCAAGTCCCCGCAGGCATCTTCCAACATCTAGTGGAAAGCCTTTCCAGAAGAGTGGATGGAGGCTGTTACAGCAACTTCATATTAATGCCCAGGATTTTGGAATGAGATGTTCGACAAGCAACTTTTGGCCATGCAGTGTACAACACAATACAGAGAAGGGTACGAGATATTGTGGTAAATGACGAGGGGAAATTAGGAAAACATTAGCAGTTATTTCAGACCAGTGGAACATCTGTCAACTATACACCCAGGAGAGAAGGTAAGGGGACTAACTACTGGGCATGGAGGAAGACACAGGGGAAGAGGGGACGGTCAGTAAGGCCAACCCACCGTTGATACAGCCAGCCTCATCGCTGAAGTCAGGACAGTCACGAACCCCGTTACACTGTTTGCTGCCATGAATACAGGATCCATCACCACACTGGAACTCATCTGGACGGCAGGTCAGCAGAGCTGTGGGAGATAGAACACACACACACAAACGCACACACACACACACACACACACACACACACACACACACACACACACACACACACACACACACACACACACACACACACACACACACACACACACACGCAGACACAGAGCGAGAGGGAGCGGGAGAGAGAGAGAGCAGGAGAGAGAGAGATAGGAGAGAGAGAGATAAAAAGAAAGACGGCGCACACACACACACACACACACACGCACACACACACAGACAGATTGCGTGAATTCAACAGCGCATCATCCAACTTTCTATCTCTCTAGAGATCCAACCCCAACTCAGTATCCTGTCAGAGATGAAATTACCCCAGTGGAAAAAGTGCGTGTTTCATCTTGGGTTTGGGCCAAAACGGAGTGCATTCCAATTCAGTAGTAATCCCTCATACATACAACTCCTCCTTCTCCCTGTTTCCCTCTGCACCAGAGAAATGCTGTGGAAATGAGAAGCTGGGAGGTATTTACTCACTGTCTGGGTAAAACACACACCCAGGACTGCCCTGCTTTGTTCTGTTGTTTGTGCTGTGTGTGTGTGTGTGTGTGTGTGTGTGTGTGTGTGTTGTACTAGCAGTAGTATAGGGGAAGGTTTATTTTACCCATTCATCTCTTTAACTGCTGCTTTAATTATTCATGGGATGCACTTTGGAGATGTAACCTACACCAGAGGACAAGATGCGAGGCGCACACACAAACGCACGCACGCACGCACACACACACGCCAAAAAAGCCTCCCCACACATAAACAAAGACCCCCTTGATGTTAAATCCAGCATAACCAGCGTAATCCTAGTGTATCATAACGTGCTGATGGTATCAGTCCAGTGATTGGGATCTGAGCTCAGCTAATAATAATACAATCTCGGGATGAACAGTGGCAGTCCGGGAGAAAGAAAAGGGAAGGCAGGAACAGACTACAGAGATGAATGATTCTCCATTTCTCATTTACATCACTATAATACTGTCATACTGGAACCCCTCTCCCAGATCACACATCTCATCTCTGCATCTACTGTATATAGTCTGCTAAAGGATTTAAGACAGATGCTTCTAAACAGTAGTGATCATGTCAACACATCACTACGGGTACGGCACACACATTGTTTCTGGACCAGGCAGTATCACTTCTAAATGTACAGTAGCCATGATAGGACAATGCATAACGTTTTGATAATGCTATTGATTTTGATTATTAAGGCAGGTTTAATAAGGTTCCAACACCAAAATAATTGTACAAGTCTGAAACCCCTGCATAGATCTGCTCTGATTCCGTCCCTGTCTTTATGATCTGTGTGTTATTATTGAGTGGTCTCTGGGATTGAGAACAGGGTGTTACTCAGGGAGAGAGAGAGAGAGAGAGAGACAGGTTGTGAATGCCCTCGCTCCCTCTCAAGGGCTCTCCACTGTACCAATCATCACACTGTTGCATGGCAACCAACTCAACTGATTGCCCTGGTGTTTCCAGCGTGGAGCTTATTATCACCGGGCACCATAACAGAAGTTTCAGCGGGGCTTTGACACCATAACATCCATGCATACACGCTGGTTAGCGTTTCTCGTCATGAATCTTGTTCTGGAGGCAGCTCTACAGTGGTCACTAGCTAGCACAGCCGCAAAGTAATACAAAAGCAAATGTTAGTGTTCATGGATTTTTATAATAGAGCCAATTTTGACTTTACAGCTGGCCCATCTAGCAGAAAGCGCTCAGTTTCGCCTCCAGGGCAAGATCCGTGACATTAAACGTCCCCCTGCTGCGTACACAAACAGACAAGCAGGCACACACAGGCAAAAATGCTAACACACACATACACAAATGCCTATTCACTCACAAATCCATCCATATTTATTGATTGTACATTGACAGAGTGATTTTTACATAGAAGTCTTTCTAAGCTAAATACCCCCCCCCCCTCCCCCCACCCCCTACAGAAGACTCCAGTACATCCTTTACATAGAATAGACTATATACGTTCAGTGCAGAGGAAAAGTCTTTGCCCTCTTTAAGACTTTCTCTTCTTTTTGCATATTTTTTGTCACTCAAAATGATCAGATCCTCAACCGAAGCCTAATAGTAGATAAAGGGAACCTGAGTAAGTAAATAACACACAATGTTGATACCTATTTAATTGATTGCATTTAAAAAATAAAAAAAAGTTATGCAAGACCCAATGACCCTGTGTGAAAAAGTAATTGTCCCCTTACACTCAATAACTGGTTGTTCCACCTTTAACTGCAATGACCGCAGCCACACGTTTCTTGTAGTTGTTCATCAGTCTCTCACATCGCTGTGGAAGGAATTCTGTCACACTCTTCCGGGCAGAACTGCTTTAACTCATCGACATTTGTGGGTTTTCGAGCATGAGCTGCTCGTTTCAGGTCCTGCCACAACATCTCAATCGGGTTTAGGTTTGGACTTTGACCAGGCCATTCCAACCCTTTATATGTGTTGCTTCTTAGCCATTCTGATGTAGACTTGCTTGTGTTTTGAATAACTGTCTTACTGCATGACCCAGCTGCGCTTCAGCGTCAGCTCACGTACAGATGGCCTGACATTCTCCTTTAGAATAGAGAGCAGGATTCATGGCTCCTTCAATGATAACAAGTTATCCAGGTCCTGAGGCAGCGAAGCATCACTATTTGATGTTCTTACCGTGGAATGCAGTGTTTGGTTTTCGCCAGACATAACGGGACCGATGTCGTCCAAAAGTTCCACTTTTGACTAATTTGTCCATATAACATTCTTCTATGATCATCCAGGTGCTTCCAGGCGCTTTTCCGGCAAACTTGAGTCTACTGTTTGGATGACATGGGCCCCGTTATGTCTGCTGAAAACCAAACACTGCATTCCCTTCATCTAATAGCAGGTTTTGGTTGATGATCTGATAACATTCAAAACATGCACGAAAATATGCAAGAATAGAGAAAATTAGAAGGGGGGGGGGCAAATCGTTTTCTCACAGCCTTGTATATGTACGGCCACATCCTGTGTGCATCCCCAGGTGATCCAACCCCAGATACAGTGGACGACTTACCGCAGTCAGCCTCATCCGACTTGTCCTTGCAGTCTGCGTCTCCGTCACATTTCCAGTTGAGGTGGACACACTCTCCACTGCCACACTGGAACTCCCCCTCGGGGCACCGGGGCTTCTGGGGCTCCGTCCGGCGACTACAGCGCTCCACAGACTCGTCAGACCTATCCCCGCAGTCCGGGTCCCCGTCGCAGCTCCACAGGTTCGGGATGCACTCCGAGTCGTTACAGCGGAACTCATGGGGGCCGCAGGTGGGGGTGGAACACTTCTCCTCATCACTGCCATCCCCGCAGTCGTCGTCGCCGTCGCACACAAAGACGGGCGCCACGCATTTCCTGTTGCGGCACTGGAAGTCCTTGGCGGGGCAGGCCTTGGTGTCTGGAGGGAGGAGAGGGAAAACAGAGAGGAGTGAGGGGGATGGGTTAGAGGTCTAAACACCAAAGAGTGTGATGTGATGACAGGATAGCAAGATAATAAAAAATAAAAAGAGGAAACCATGATCTTTCACGCAACAGCTCTAAATGGGCGGACCAGTAAGAAGGAAGAAATATTCGAACAGATTGCGTAACATAATGAGAGTGGGAGGCAAAAGGGTTAGCTGTAAGATCGCATACCGTACAGAGTATGAGAAAAGAGATGAGAAACGCAATCACAGTCTGGGCGCCTGGTCTGAACTACACCACCAGCCATGGAGCCTCTAGGGAACACAGAACACATACATCCGTGCTAAAGAGAGCTAGGTTCTGTACTATACTGTATGTGTCTGATAGAGAGAGAGACAGACAGACAGGCTCTGAAGGGAGTCTCTATAACCTCTCTGTGACTACCTCTAACCTCAACGATTTCCTGGCTGCCCAGTCAATCAATCAATCACATGTATTTATAAAGCCCTTCTTACATCAGCTGATGTCACACAGTGCTGTATACAGAAACTGAGCCTAAAACCCCCAAACAGCAAGCAATGTAGAAGCAAGGTGGCTAGGAACAACTCCTTAGAAAGGCAGGAACCTAGGAAGAAACCTAGAGAGGAACCAGGCTATGAGAGATGGCCAGTCCTCTTCTGGCTGTGCCAGGTGGAGATTATAACAGAACATGGCCAAGATGTTCAAACGTTCATAGATGACCAGCAGGGTCAAATAATAATAATCACAGTGGTTGTCGAGGGTGCAACAGGTCAGCACCTCAGGGGTAAATGTCAGTTGGCTTTTCATAGTAGATCATTCAGAGTTAGAGACAGCAGGTGCGGTAGAGAGAGAGAGTCCAAAACAGCAGGTCCGGGACAAGGTGGCCTCATGCTTGGCCTTGGCTCTGTGTAGTGGCAGCACAGACTAAATTACTGTTAGTATGCAGTAGTAAGCGGCTGGCCCTGCCTTAATAGGGTCAGCTAAGCAAAAGGGATAACTGGCCCGAGGAGCTGTGGAACAATTGAGTTCAATGGTGTTTTTTTATGTAGAGGATCGCTATATAACGCTGTGTGGACACACTGCAATGAGGGAATCTATACACACACACAAGGTTAAACACATACACACGCAGGCATGGACGAATGCACGCAGACAAACGTTCACTCACAGAGGCACACCCATACTGGCATAGTGCCAAACCACTCACACACAGGCAGTCATGTTAAGACATGCGCGTAAAGTGCGGAGTTACACAACTAATGCTAAAACGGATGCAGGTGGCGTAATCTTCAATCGACAGACTTACACTTACCACGCACTGTAGGACACACACACACTGCTGACTGGGTGTTGTTCACGGCTGATGGTAAAACGCCACTTTAGCCTTTTCACCTGCCCAGGCTCGGTGGAGTTTGGGTTGTAACATCCACAATGAAATACTCCAGCCGTCCCCAAAAGTTTCCACACCGGACTGACTCCCTATGATTTATGTGTTGTGGGGAAAAGGGCATTCTTGTCCTGCAGTAGCACTTCACTTCCCAGTGTGTGTGTGTGTGTGTGTGTGTGTGTGTGTGTGTGTGTGTGTGTGTGTGTGTCATCCTCCTACCACTTCATTCTCTCCCTAACACCAGCTCCCACGCACTGTGCCACTGGGGCTAATTATAATAAGAGCCAATTGTATTTGCCGCTAACTTTGCGGCTGTATACTAATGATCTCCACTCCGATCAGAGTAATTAAGTAAACAAATAGACAAGAGGCAATTAGAGGTTCAGGTGTTTACCAGCCCCCCCTCCCTCCCTCCCTCCTTCCCTCCTCCTGTCTGTTTATTGACTGACAGTTGAGCAAGAAGAGATTTTAAATCTTTGATTGAGCGTTTTAAAATGTACAGATAATGGCCTCCGGGTGGCGCAGTGGTTAAGGGCGCTGTACTGCAGCGCCAGCTGTGCCATCAGAGTCCCTGGGTTCGCCCCGAGGCTCTGTCGTAACCGGCCGCGACCGGGAGGTCCGTGGGGCGACGCACAATTGGCCTAGCGTCGCCCGGGTTAGGGAGGGCTTGGTCGGTAGGGGTGTCCTTGTCTCATCGCGCACCAGCGACTCCTGTGGCGGGCTGGGCGCAGTGTGCGCTAACCAAGGTGGCCAGGTGCACAGTGTTTCCTCCGGCGCATTGGTGCGGCTGGCTTCCGGGTTGGATGCGTGCTGTGTTAAGAAGCAGTGGTTGGGTTGTGTATCGGAGGACGCATGACTTTCAACCTTCGTCTCTCCCGAGCCCGTACGGGAGTTGTAGCGATGAGACAAGATAGTAGCTACTACAACAATTGGATACCACGAAATTGGGGAGAAAAAGGGGGAAAAATTCAAAAAAAATAAAAAAATGTACAGATAAATGAAGGGAAATGTAAACACTGTGGATGCAAGAACAACTCTATGAACGCCTCTCTTATACCTAGTATCATATTATATACTGGCTTTACAGTCGCATCTCACTCTCTGATAAATCCTCACTCTCTGATAAAACCACCTTGAGCTGAGCTGAAGAGAATAGATGAAAAGCTCTTTCTCTAGCCAGTAGAGAGCTGGGTCAGAAGGGTTATGTTTGCTGTAAACAGTGGTGGCGGGAGATTATTGTCTGAGCTTGGCTCCCAATGGGGATAGTTAGTGGGACAACCGTCTGCTAAGACACTGGAACCTGACTGGATTCTGACTGTCTGAGATCAGATCTGTCTGAGATCAGATCTGTCTGAGAGACCAGGGTGCGACTGGAACTCCAGTAGGGAATGTGGCTTTTATTAGCCAATCAGGAACATCATGTGATGCACATAGTTATTGGCAAAAAATAGCTGTTCTGATCAAGACCAATTAGTGAAAAAAAAATCCGAATTGGGTTGCCTGTCTAAACGCAGCCATAGTAACAGAAACACACAACCACCCACTCACCCGAAACGGTGTGGCATATGGCCCTAATGTCATATCATATATCTCTGATGAGATCCAGGTACTGTACCTCCGCTCCACTCCCAGACCAGGGCCATCCCCACATAGGATCAGTAAAGAGGTCAGAGAGATTTAAACCCGTAGGATGGGATACAATGGGGGAGCAGAAGAGAGGGTATCGGAGAGAGAAAAGAGAGAGCAGAGGCGACACAGGCCCTAGAGGGGAAAGACTGTCTTCCACCTCAGGCTAATATATTCACCCGCTGGCCTAGTGCTGGACAGGTAATAGATGGATATGAAGATAAGACTGATCACATTGACCTTGTGTTAGGGAGAGACCTTGGAACCCAATGGAGAAAAAAATAAAAAAATAAACACATTGCCCACAACCACATGTGCGCAAACGCACGCACAGGCGTACCCACAAACACCACTACCCCCCGCATTATCATATCCTGAGGAATAATTATATTGTCAAGAGCGGCCTCTCGATACGGCCCGGTGTATTGAGCCATTGTTTTGCAAAAGCTATGAGTCACCTTAATATCATTAAAGCAGTTTGGATCAGAGAGATGTGTCCCCTGGGGGGGACCCCCTGTTTAGCCACCCAAATGGCTCCCTATTCCCTATAAAGTGTACTACTTTGGTCAAAAGTAGTGCACGATATAGGGAATAGGGTGCCATTTGGGACAACAACAAAAAACAAAAGTCTGTATCTGTAACAAAACACATCGATGATGTACAGCTCCCCTCATCGGAGATGTCAGCCAGCTCACTTAGTGGGCTGAAGACTGGAGCTTTGGGTTGGGGGATGGAAGAGGAGGGATACAGATGTTACTGATGTAGCCATGCACATGTGAACTGCTGACAGGAGGGCCAGAGGGGCCTGTTTACAGTATCTGAAAGACAGGCTTTGTGTGTGTGTGTGTGTGTGTGTGTGTGTGTGTGTGTGTGTGTGTGGACGTCAGTCATCCGTTCTCTAGGGTACCAGGGAGAGAGTTTATCAGTGGTTTGACTACATTAGGCTGGAGCTCACAGACAGAGACGGAGGCAGGCAGGCAGGCAGGCAGGCAGGCAGGCAGGCAGGCAGACAAGCAGGCAGACAGGCAGGCAGACAGGCAGACTCAGACTCTCGAGATGGTAGACCTACTGTACAAGATACCTCAAGATTCCTCAATACGATAAAATAGAAAACAATCAGTGAGAAGAGAATCAGAGTAGATCTATTAAAGGTCCAATGCAATATCAAATCATTCGTGGGTAACAAAGCTTACTGTGATTGTTTTCAATTAAAGTGGTCAAAAAGTAACAAATAACTTCTTAGCAAAGAGCAATTTCGAGCAAGCAATCATTTTTCTAGGACACTCTGGGAGTGGTCTGAGTGGGGAGGTTATTGGCAGAGGTTTGGAACTCTCTTCCTTATTGGTCTAGTAACTCATTTACCGCTTTACTGTGATGTCACCAGGCAGGCCAAAACTCAAAACAGGCTGCAGTTTTAGGGGGTCTTTTCAAACAGCGCTCACATTATCATTAGCATTATCATACATTTTACAATCGTTATTCCCACCTCACAGTATGGAAATAGATAGAGTGTTGTGTGGAAATAGTGTGGAAATAGAGTCAACAAAAGTGTTGACTGCACTGGGCCTTTAAGTCTTTACCTTTCCAAGAGAGGGGAGTCGGTAGGAAGTGACATGGCATGAGGGGATCACACGACAGGATAAGATAGGGTTTTTAAGATGAATTCCAAATCAGTGACGGTCTTATCAAATGCTATTGAAATTGGCGGTTGGTTTTGAAATGAACCGATGCTGCAGTAACCCCCCCCCCCCGAGAGACATGTAGGATGTCTGCTCTACTGGAGTAAAGAACAGGCTAATCTCAGGGTGTCTCAGTGCAGTCGGTCTCTCTGCCTGTCTGTCTAGAAGGAAAGCCTGGGGGAGCCTAGGTAAATGGCAGCTCAGAAGGAAATAGCAGAATATCACCAGGAAACAGAGAAACAACGATGGATAACATGAGTGGCATCCACCCAGGGGTACCTCTACTCTTCCACTGCTAGGCCTGATGGGTAGATAACCCATGGGAATGTACAGGATAAAGCCATGCCAGGTTGCTGTCTCCTGGCGGGATTATTCCAACCTTTTTAAAACGTGGAAGGCATTAGAGAGCAAACTGTCAGACGGGTACAAGATCCCAAACGCTTCTCCCGTCACTCGATGTTCAGTGCCTGTCTGGGGCTAATTCCCATCGATATTTCCACTCCGCGCATGTTGCTGGAAATTAATTGAGTTTCCTTCGAAAACCGCCGGACAGTAAATCTATGAATACATTAAATCATATAATAATTAGATTAATAGACATTCAAATCTCAACTGCATCTTTCTCCCATTCTCTCTCTCTCCCTTCATTCCTTCAGCCCTCTCTCTGATGTGTTCTGCAGGCCCTGTGGGGAAGCTGACAGTGTTTTAGGTTTGGGTCGGACAACCTCCCAGCTGCAGTTCCATCTGTTCTGGGACAGGGCATTGGTGTGAAAGGGAGAGAGGTGCTTAGAGGGGAACAGAACATGGGCTAATGTTCCCAGAAGTCAGGAAACCACTAAAGTCTGAAACAACTGCACTGACTTGAGGAAAGGAGCGACTGTGTGTGTGTGTGTGTGTGTGTGTGTTCCGTGCCCACATCCCATTACACCGACACAGTCCCAGGCCCAGTCTGAAAGGATTATAAATGAAGGGCATTATAATAGTCTGGATCCTAAACCAAGTTGAGCAGTTTGGGATACAAACAAACAAACAAACAAACACACACACACACACACACACACACACACACACACACACACACAAAGCGCGGCTCTTCCTCTGTAATTTATAAAGGTGGGTGGACTCTCCCAAGCTCTCTTGATACGTTATCAAATAATGGGATGGAGGCTAAAGTTATTTTAGCGCAGTCTGGATAAGTGAGAATATCAAGGTGTGTGTTTATTCACCCCCCCCCCCCCCCCCCCCCCCCACACACACACACACACACAAACAGCTCCTCTCCTCACTACGACATCGATCCCAGTGCAGGTGTGCAACACAGTGTGACTGATGTGAAAAGAGCAACAGGTCCCCTGGGCCTCCCTTGACTCTCTTTCCCAGGCCTGTAGAACACAGAGTGACGCTACAGTATAGGCCAGGGCTGACTGATCCAACCACACTGCCACGGGCTACACCACCACTGCTTCCTCCACTCCAGCCCTGACATACAGCCCATTGATTGAACAAGCTCCACAGTGCTCCATGCTGCAGCTGAGAGTGGAGGGGATTCCTTCCAGTCCACAACCTGCCATGGGCAGAGCAGAGAGAAAGAGGAAGGTCTTACATACTCAGATTAGACTGGGAAGCCCGTGACCTCTAACTAAGCCTGCGTAACAGGCTACATATACACAACTCCCTTTGGATTTTATGGCCAGGCACAGCAAGTAGCTTACTTTAACAGAATGGTGACATTAGGTATCTGACTTGCCGTATGTATGTAGCTATAGTAAGAGTGTATTTGTGGCAGTGTGTTCTTGCGATGTTCAGACCACAGCTAGCTAAGAGCTCCCTCAGGACCACAGTGCCTGCTAGACTCTTTAAAAAAAAGGTACTGTCTAGCACCAAAAAGGTTCTTCGGCTGTCCCCGTAGGAGCACCCTTTGAAGAACCCCTTTTGGTTCCAGGTAGAACCCTTTTGGGTTCCATGTATAACCCTTTCCACGGAGGGTTCTACATGAAACCTAAAACATTTCTACCTGGATATAAAAAGGGTTCTACCTGGAACCAAAAAGGGTTCTCCTATTGTTAATTTGAACCTTTATTTAACTAGGCAAGTCAGTTAAGAACAAATTCTTATTTACAATGACGGCCTACCAAAAGGCAGAAAGGCCACCCTGCGGTGAAAGTGCATGGCATTAAAAATATAAATAAATTAAATAAAAAAATAGGACAAAAACCCACATCACGACAAGTGAGACAACACTACATAAAGAGACCTAAGACAACAACATAGCACGGCAGCAACACATGACGACACAACATGGTAGCAGCACAACATGATAGCAGCACAACATGGTAGCAGCACAACATGGTAGCAGCACAACATGGTAGCAGCACAACATGTAGCAGCACAACATGGTAGCAGCACAACATGGTAGCAGCACAACATGCAGCAGCACAACATGTAGCAGCACAACATGGTAGCAGCACAACATGGTAGCAGCACAACATGGTAGCAGCACAACATGGTAGCAGCACAACATGGTAGCAGCACAACATGGTAGCAGCACAACATGTAGCAGCACAAAACATGTTACAAACATTATTGGGCACAGACAACAGCACAAAGGGCAAGAAGGTAGAGACAACAATACATCACGCAAAGCAGCCACAACTCAGTAAGTGTCCATGATTGAGTCTTGAACGTCCTATGGGGACAGCCGCGGATCTTTCTGGAACCCTTTTTTCTAAGAGTGTACGCTAAGACCTAAGCTGCTGTGGTATGGCAGGGAGTGAAAGGTAATGTACTGTGTGTCGTTGTGTGTGTGTGTGTGTGTATATACTTATGTGAGAAAAGCAGGCACACATAACCATTGTGGGGCAACATTTCACATGTAACAATATCCCTGTAACGTCGACTCATCTTCTGTATAAATAAATGACAAAACATATCGCTCCCCTCGAAGTCCCTGAGACAAACCGCCCGCGGAGCACTGATGAATTGGGCCTGATTTCTGTGGTGATCGTCGTTCCAACTTCAGCACGAGTCATTATTGTTGACCCTGGGTGAGCCTGACTCATCACCTGGCGACAGAGAGACACGCTCCGCTATACGATTCAGACAAGCCACGCCAAAAGAAACACAACACGCACACACACATATGGGTGTACAGCAAACCAAGCCCTTTAGATGGGTGAACTCCGTGATTAACATGAAAGCTCCAGCCTCACTCTATTTTCGGCCCCATTGTTTCCACTCCCCTGATTAGTCTCTCCATTCATTCACAAGTATAAACCACCATCCCCCTTCCCAACCAGCTAGGAGCAGCAGGAGGGCCTGTGTGCCTAAAACAAGCCTGATTCCATATTATGATCAATTAAAAGCTGGTAAACTTTCTTCAGAGGGCTTTATAAATCTAATAATGACCTTCTCAGACTGTATCCATGTATAATTTAACATATGGATGTGCTCAATTAGCAGCTGTAATTAACGACAGTGCTCCAATTTGGAAGTGGGAAAAGAGAGGGGGGGGGGGGGGGGGGGGGCGAGAGCGGGAGGGGATCGGGGTGCAGCATTTTGGAAGAAAGAACTGGAGTGGGGGTGGAAACTGGGCAGTGTGTGTGTGTGTGTGTGTGGGGGGGGGGGGGGGGGGGCAGCACAAACATACATTAAAAAAAATAATAATAATAATTAAAGATTTTCCCAGGCATTTCTGCTAGTCAATACTCCTGTATTTGGTACACATCCATTGTTTTTAATGCGGGAACTAAAGACCACATGTGTGCATACTATGGTGTATTAATGTGCCAACAACAGCTAACTATTTCAATTTGAAATAACAGCTAACACAACACTCTACCTCCAAAAATTGAATTTTTACTGGACGGAACACAGAATGATCCACATTCCAATGGAGGAATAAGGAGATAGATCTTCAGCTGTGAGTCTGACCATGTGCCCAGTGATATGCATGCAGCTAAGACAACACATCTCTTAAATGATAGATCAAAGGCCCATTTCTGCAGGTTGAGCCAGGATCAGACAGACAGACAGACCCCACCAGACAGTAAATCAATGATCACCAGCACCCTCCATTAAATATTTCTAAGATGTAATAATCAACCTTATTTTTCACTCCAATAACCGTATATACATTGACTATTTCCACATTTTGTTACATTGCAGACCTATTCTAAAATTGATTCAATTGTTTTTTTCCCCTCATCAATCTACACACAATACCCCATAATGACAAAGTGAAAACAGGTTTTCAAATGTATTAAAAATAAACATCAGAAATACCATATTTACATAAGTCTTCAGACCCTTCGCTATGAGACTCGAAATTGAGCTCAGGTGCATTCTGTTTCCCATTGATCATCCTTGAGATGTTTCTACAACTTAATTTTCGTCTACCTGTGGTAAATTCAATTGATTGGACATGATTTGGAAAGACGCACACCTGTCTATATAAGGTCCCACAGTTGACAGTGCATGTCAGAGCAAAAACCAAGCCATGAACACAGTGGCCTCCATCACTCTTAAATGGAAGACGTTTGGAGCCACCAAGACTCCTCAATCAGGCCTTTATGGTAGAGTGGCCAGATGGAAGCCACTCCTCAGTAAAAGGCACATAACAGCCCGCTTGGAGTTTGCCAAAAAGGTACCTAAAGGACTCTCTGACCATGAGAAACAAGATTCTCCGGTCTGATGAAACCAAGATTGAACTCTTTGGCCTGAATGCCAATCATAGCGTCTGGAGGAAACCTGGAGCCATCCCTACGGTGGTGGCCGCATCATTCTGTGAGGATGTTTTTCAGCAGCAGGGAATGGAAAACTAGTCAGGATCGAGGGAAAGATGAACAGAGCAAAGTACAGAGAGATGCTTGATGAAAACTTGCTTCAGAGCACTCTGGACCTCAGACTGGGGCAAAGTTCACCTTCTAACAGGACAACGACCTTAAGCACACAGCCAAGACAATGCAGGAGTTGCTTCGGGGAAAGTCTCTGAATGTCTTTGAGTGGCCCAGCCAGAGCCCGGCCTTAAATCCAATCGAAAAACTCTGGAGAGACCTGAAAATAGCTGTGCAGCGACGCTCCCCATTCATTCAACCTGACAGAGCTTGAGAGGATCTGTAGAGAAGAATGGGAGAAACTCCCCAAATACAGGTGTGCCAAGCGTGTAGCGTCATAGACTCGGGGCTGTAATCACTGCCAGAAGTGCTTCAACAAAGTACCGAGTAAAGGGTCTGAATACTTAAGTAAATGTGATATTTCAGTTTAATGTTTTAGAAATTAGCAAAACATTTCTAAAAATGTGTTTTTTGCTTTGTAATTATTAGGTATCGTGTGTAGATTGCCGAGAAGAAGAAAAACAACGACGTAATCAGTTTTAGAATAAGGCTGTAAACATAAGAAAATGTGGAAAAAGTCAAGGGGTCTGAGTACTTTAAACAGTTGTGATAGATGAAAAAGTGATAGAGGGAAAGTATAGCCACTGTAAGCGACCCGACAGTGTAAAACAGCATAGAAATGAAAAGGGAATAAGATTGTGAGAGGTGACCTTGATAGCCAAATCATTTCAATGTAATGAATAATGAAAACGTGTTTAAGGCCAGCATCTGTAATGACACTTGCATAGGTTAATGTGATACTAAAGAGCCTGAAAATATTTCTATGTTAAGGGAGCATATCATGCTTTAGATATTGTGGTTACTAAATTTGACGTTTTCTGCAAAGAAAAAGCCTGGAAACAATCATCATTTTCAGTTCCAATTCAAGACGTTTGGATAGATAAATCCAAAGTACATGAAATGTTATTTTTTATTTTTATGTATTAGGTTTAACCAAAGAGGAAAGGTACAGTAGGTTGAGTGTTGAAAGAAATAGGTTGCAACTTGAAATATAAGTTTGGTAATAATATAACAGTTGGCAATGAATCAACGTTGAATTTGGTTTCAACAAAGATGTTTTATTTATTTACAAAACAAATGTACTTTTAGGTTGATCCAAAGAGTCATATCCTGCTGTGACTGGAGACCACATTTGAGTCTCTTCTTTAGCCATCTCTCCATCTCTACATTTATTATTTTTATTTTTTTGCAATTCATGCAATTCTACTATATGATTGGAGACAAGCGACATATTTCGTAATACGACACAAATTAGTAGCCTACTCTGCTGACACTGTCAAACAGATCAGTAAAAACAACTTGGCCTTGAATGCAACCATCTCATCGAAGCTTATGGGAAGGGGAGACACAAATTGTACAATATGACTTACAGAGACTGTAACGTTCTTTGCTTCACGGAAACGTGGCTTACTGGAGAGACGCAATCCGAAGCGGTGCAGCCAACAGGTTTCTCCACGCATCGCGCAGACAGGAAAAAACATCTTTCTGGTAAAAAGAGGGGCGGGGGCGTATGCCTTATGACTAACGTGACATGGTGCGATGAAAGAAACATACAGGAACTCAAATCCTTCTGTTCACCTGATTTAGAATTCCTCACAATCAAATGTAGACCGCATTATCTACCAAGAGAATTCTCTTCGATCATAATCACAGCCGTATATATCCCCCCCCAAGCAGACACATCGATGGCTCTGAACGAACTTTATTTAACTCTCTGCAAACTGGAAACAATTTATCCGGAGGCTGCATTCATTGTAGCTGGGGATTTTAACAAGGCTAATCTGAAAACAAGACTCCCCAAATTTTATCAGCATATCGATTGCGCAACCAGGGGAGGAAAGACCTTGGACCATTGTTACTCTAACTTCCGCGACGCATATAAGGCCCTGCCCCGCCCCCCTTTCGGAAAAGCTGACCACGACTCCATTTTGTTGATCCCTGCCTACAGACAGAAACTAAAACAAGAGGCTCCCACGCTGAGGTCTGTCCAACGCTGGTCCGACCAAGCTGACTCCACACTCCAAGACTGCTTCCATCACGTGGACTGGGAGATGTTTCGTATTGCGTCAGATAACAACATTGACGAATACGCTGATTCGGTGTGCGAGTTCATTAGAACGTGCGTTGAAGATGTCGTTCCCATAGCAACGATTAAAACATTCCCTAACCAGAAACCGTGGATTGATGGCAGCATTCGTGTGAAACTGAAAGCGCGAACCACTGCTTTTAATCAGGGCAAGGTGTCTGGTAACATGACCGAATACAAACAGTGCAGCTATTCCCTCCGCAAGGCTATCAAACAAGCTAAGCGCCAGTACAGAGACAAAGTAGAATCTCAATTCAACGGCTCAGACACAAGAGGCATGTGGCAGGGTCTACAGTCAATCACGGACTACAGGAAGAAACCCAGCCCAGTCACGGACCAGGATGTCTTGCTCCCAGGCAGACTAAATAACTTTTTTGCCCGCTTTGAGGACAATACAGTGCCACTGACACGGCCTGCAACGAAAACATGCGGTCTCTCCTTCACTGCAGCCGAGGTGAGTAAGACATTTAAACGTGTTAACCCTCGCAAGGCTGCAGGCCCAGATGGCATCCCCAGCCGCGCCCTCAGAGCATGCGCAGACCAGCTGGCCGGTGTGTTTACGGACATATTCAATCAATCCCTATACCAGTCTGCTGTTCCCACATGCTTCAAGAGGGCCACCATTGTTCCTGTTCCCAAGAAAGCTAAGGTAACTGAGCTAAATGACTACCGCCCCGTAGCACTCACATCCGTCATCATGAAGTGCTTTGAGAGACTAGTCAAGGACCATATCACCTCCACCCTACCTGACACCCTAGACCCACTCCAATTTGCTTACCGCCCAAATAGGTCCACAGACGATGCAATCTCAACCACACTGCACACTGCCCTAACCCATCTGGACAAGAGGAATACCTATGTGAGAATGCTGTTCATCGACTACAGCTCGGCATTCAACACCATAGTACCCTCCAAGCTCGTCATCAAGCTCGAGACCCTGGGTCTCGACCCCGCCCTGTGCAACTGGGTACTGGACTTCCTGACGGGCCGCCCCCAGGTGGTGAGGGTAGGCAACAACATCTCCTCCCCGCTGATCCTCAACACTGGGGCCCCACAAGGTTGCGTTCTGAGCCCTCTCCTGTACTCCCTGTTCACCCACGACTGCGTGGCCACGCACGCCTCCAACTCAATCATCAAGTTTGCGGACGACACAACAGTGGTAGGCTTGATTACCAACAACGATGAGACGGCCTACAGGGAGGAGGTGAGGGCCCTCGGAGTGTGGTGTCAGGAAAACAACCTCACACTCAACGTCAACAAAACTAAGGAGATGATTGTGGACTTCAGGAAACAGCAGAGGGAACACCCCCCTATCCACATCGATGGAACAGTAGTGGAGAGGGTAGCAAGTTTTAAGTTCCTCGGCATACACATCACAGACAAACTGAATTGGTCCACTCACACAGACAGCATCGTGAAGAAGGCGCAGCAGCGCCTCTTCAACCTCAGGAGGCTGAAGAAATTCGGCTTGTCACCAAAAGCACTCACAAACTTCTACAGATGCACAATCGAGAGCATCCTGGCGGGCTGTATCACCGCCTGGTATGGCAACTGCACCGCCCTCAACCGTAAGGCTCTCCAGAGGGTAGTGAGGTCTGCACAACGCATCACCGGGGGCAAACTACCTGCCCTCCAGGACACCTACACCACCCGATGTCACAGGAAGGCCATAAAGATCATCAAGGACATCAACCACCCGAGCCACTGCCTGTTCACCCCGCTATCATCCAGAAGGCGAGGTCAGTACAGGTGCATCAAAGCTGGGACCGAGAGACTGAAAAACAGCTTCTATCTCAAGGCCATCAGACTGTTAAACAGCCACCACTAACACTGAGTGGCTGCTGCCAACACACTGACACTGACTCAACTCCAGCCACTTTAATAATGGGAATTGATGGGAAATGATGTAAATATATCACTAGCCACTTTAAACAATGCTACCTTATATAAATGTTACTTACCCTACATTATTCATCTCATACGCATACGTATATACTGTACTCTATATCATCGACGGTATCCTTATGTAATACATGTATCACTAGCCACTTTATACTATACTATGCCACTTTGTTTACATACTCATCTCATTTGTACATACTGTACCCGATACCATCTACTGTATCTTGCCTATGCTGCTCTGTACCATCACTCATTCATATATCCTTATGTACATATTCTTTATCCCCTTACACTGTGTACAAGACAGTAGTTTGGAATTGTTAGTTAGATTACTTGTTATTACTGCATTGTCGGAACTAGAAGCACAAGCATTTCGCTACACTCGCATTAACATCTGCTAACCATGTGTATGTGACAAATAAAATTTGATTTGATTTGATTTGATTTGACTTCCATCTAGCCTGGAGGAGGAACATTTTTCCAGTGGTACTGACCCAATGGTAAACACAGTCAACATGCAGCACTCACTGGGGATACGGCTGATGCTCTCCGCTGGTGCCAGTAAGATAGGCTACCGTTCGCTCAATTGTGAGTTGCACATTTTGATAACTAGCTACAGATTAGTATTTCATTTGTCTTCTCTTTTCAGAAATAGCCATTTGCTTTCTAAACGGTGTTTTTCCTACGATTGTATTTGGAAATATTGGGATAGGCCTAGACCTATTTAAACTGCTTTTCACGGCGCTGTAACGCAACAATCAGCTATTTGGTAGAGGCTATTTGCTGCGCGCGCTGCCCAAATTGCGACCTTAAAAACAATCCACAGCTCATTTAGAAAAGAAGCTCATAGTCCTCTGTGGCCAAATCATGCACATTGGTGTAGTATTTTTTTTTATTTGATTTATTTCTGCATAGGCACGAGCAATGATATACAGTCAGGTCCATAAATATCTGGACATTGACCAAGTTATTATTATCTTAGCTGTTTACCACAGCACATTGGAGTTGAAATGAACTAATGAATATGAGCTGAAAGTGCAGAGATGTTTTTTTTCTCCCTTTTCTAAGGGACCAAAAGTAATTGGACAATTGGCTGCTCAGCTGTTCCATGGCCAGGTGTGTGTTATTCCCTCATTAGTTAATTCACAAGCAGATAAAAGGTCTAGAGTTGATTTCAAGTGTGGCATTTGCATTTGGAATCTGTTGCTGTTAACCCTCAATATGAAGTCCAAAGAGCTGCCACTGCCAGTGAATCAAGCCATCATTAGGCTGAAAAATCTAAACAAACTCATCAGAGAGATAGTAAAAACATTAGGTGTGGACAAATCGACTACTTGGTACATTCTTAAAAAGAAAGAATGAACTGTTGAGATCAGCAACACCAAAAGGCCCGGGAAGACCAAGGAAAACAACTGTGGTGGATGGCAGAATAATTATTTATCTGGTGAAGGGGGGCTATGTCTAAGTGGTTGTAATTCCTACACCGGTCATACAATAATTGACAAAACCATTAAATTAAAAATGATAGTCTACACTTAAAGCGCATCTTGACTTTCTTTCCAAATCCATTGTGGTGGCGGACAGAGACAAAACGATGCAAATTGTGTCATTGTCTAAATACTGACTGTAGCTCATTTTGGCAAATGTCATTACATTTACTTTAGGGGAAGCTTATCTTCCCCTAGCCTATAGAACGCGCCGCCTATGCCGACGTCAAGGTGAAAGTAACTGGTGCATAAAACACCTCAGTATGTGAGATTCCACACGGACAGGTAGACAAACAGGTAGACAGACAGGTAGACAGACAGGAAGACAGACATTTCAACCTCAGACAAACCTGCCCTACTTATGAGCTGCTGTAGTAACCTGCATTTCCCACTCACCCGGTGTCAGGGAGAATTGATCAAGGAAATGTCAGTGGGGGAAACAGCTATGAGGTCTTTGAAGGTTCTTCACACACCAACAACACTGGCAGCTGGGACACTGAGCTATAAATACCACATCTGCTATTTGCTTCAACACCTTTAGCTCAACACAAATTAGCTTCCGTCTAGAAAAACCCAAAACGATTGATTTGTAGGAACATGTGCCTCTCTTATCACTCATGCTTTCTATCAAATTGTGTTTTTTTTTTGTCTCTCATCAGAGGATCTAGTCCTTCTCCCTTTCTTTCTCATCTTGCTCTCTCTCCTCTCTCTCCTCTTTCTACTTCCCTGTCTCCCTCCCCCCTCTGTCCCTCTTCTCTCCTCCCTTCAGTCTTACCTGCGGAACACTGGTCCTCGTCTGCCCCGTTCTCACAGTCCCTCTCCCCGTCACATCGCCATGACGATGAGATGCACTTGCTGGCCGAATCCCCGCAGTCAAACTTCTCAGGTGGGCACATCTGTCGACCTATCAGTGGAGGGAGGGAGGGAGGGAGGGAGGGAGGCAGGGAGAGAGAAATAAATGGATGGGCATGAGGGAGAGAGAGGACACAGTTAGTCAATGAAACATCCAAATAGCTCAGTTATCATGTTGCTCAAAAAAATTCCCCCTCAAATGCCTGCAATTAGAGCGGGCACACAGAGTAAGACAAAGGCCAAAAACACACACAGAAAATAAAAAAACCACACAAAGCGAAAACATACACACAAGAAGGCACATGTGCAGATCATTCCATCGAGTGAAACCATATTAAGGAAGCAGACCATTGTTTCTATTCCCTAGCTAGCCCATGTGGTTCCTAGAGTCAGAAAAACACTGATGTACAATACATACATTTTGCACTTGGCTTAGACAGCAAATCCATGCTTTCCTTTCCACAAATTTGACTCCCCATCTCCCCCTCCTCCTTTCCCCAAACAGCACTGCTCCTACCTCTCTCTCATTCCCCATCCTCCCTCTCTCTTCCCCCTCTGCCCACCGTTCCCAACCCTAGCCAGTATTGATGGGGGGGGGGGGAATTGATAGTTACATATCGGGATATTATTTTTGACGATATAGCATGTCATAATATTATTTTTGACGATATAGCATGTCATAATATTATTTTTGCGCTAGTTGGCTGTACCTGCACTGTGTTCCTTCATAACTTGTTCTGCATCTTATTTTTAAATAGGGAGCCAATTTGTTTTCAGCACTTTTATTTACATGAGTGATAAACACATTTTCTCATGGCTCTCTCTTGTCCCTCTGCAGCAGACATGTGGTGAGTAATATATCGAATCACAAAATCACAGTATCGAATCGCAATGCATATATCATGAGAATTGCAATACATATCGTATTGGCACCTAAGTATCGTGATAATATCGTATTGTTATGTCCCTGGCAATTTCTAGCCCTACTAGCAAGAATAGGCCCAATGGGACTATATCCTAGATTACACACTACCACCCTCCCTCCTCTCTGTCTGCACTCCCTGCTTCCCAGTCCCAGCCAAAGAGGGCCCACTGGGACTATATATTAGATTACATTACGCCCAGTGTCAAAAGTTTCTCCATCAATTATACATGTTGTACTGTCACTGCCTGGCAACCCGCAATAGCAACCCCCCCCCCAGATCAATATACACAGCAAATAATGGAGGCATTACAGCAGTTACTAACATTTTACTTGAAAAGAGCAGCTTTAACAATTTTGGGAATTAAGTAACTAATTCTGACCACTAGAGTCGGAGGTAAAACAGAGTTAATTTGAAAAAATGTCTTTAAGTATTGCTTGTCAATGTATTCCCGCCCACTGATTTGCATTTAAGTTTCGATTTTGCCGCCGCTGATATTTCCTTCCTCGCATTCGCCTCAGACGGACACTGGCAGAAGTAGGCTTTGCATTCAAGTAAGTTATATGGTTTTGAAATTCATATTTGGCCTAAGTCAACCATTTGCCAATAGTTAGTTTCAAGCCAAATATTCATTACCTAGCAGGCAATCAGCAGTGGAGGCTGGTGGGAGGAGCTATAGGAGGACGGGATCATTGTAATGGCTGGAATGGAAACACATTAAACATACAGAAACCACGTTTGACTCCGTTCCATGAATTCCATTCCCGTCTTCGTATAGCGCCTCTCACCATCCTCCATTGGTCGATCGGTATAGCCGTTTTTAAAAAACCAAGCTAGGCTTGGCGCCATTCTCAAAGCGTAGCTAGCTAGCTTATAGTTTTAGGTCAGTTTGACAGAATGGACAAGGTAGGTACTTGAAGCGGCTAAATTCCTTATTTTGAATAAAGCAATAACCGTGTGGCAATTCGGCACCAAATGTTTTGTAAAGTTGCCATAGCAAATAGCTAAAGTTATCTAACCATTAGCTACCAGGTTAACTTAGCTACAGAAACTAGCTAACATTAGTTAACGTTACCTAGTTAACTAATAGCTAATGTTAGGTAGCTTGGCCAACTAGCAAGCTAACGTTTGCAAACTAGAATCAATATAGAACAATGAGGGTTAAAAAAACATATTTTCTAGAATACTGAACCAGAATGCAGGTTATACTGTGTTAGGGTCAGTCATTCATTCTAGTATACTCAATACTTTAGCTGACGTAAGTGTTGATTCTATGGCTTGTTAGATGGCTACTTAGCTAACTAATAGCATTAGCTAGATGGCTACCAAAGCCACACATCTAAGCTAGCTACATAGTTAACCTAAACCTGCATTCGGTTTGAGTATTCAGTAATGGATGTGTGCCTGGGTAACTATGATGTTAACTGTCAGCTGTAGATACCTTTCCATAATTTGTCAAGGCTTATGTGCGTGCTACAGAAGCTAGAGTCAAATGTGGTGCGTGCCTCGTGTATGTTTACCAAATATGGAGTTAATCAGCGCAGCAAAGCCGGGGAGAATGCAGGGAATAACGTTACATCTTTCAGTTGACGGGATTTTATGTAACCAATGAAATGTTAGAAAGCTAGCTAGGTGTTTATCTCTCTCATATGCTGAAATCCACACACAATATGCAAATGTTATGCATGCAACCATTCGACTTTGCTTGTGCCTCGATCACACCGATCTTGGCATTGCATTTTGGCACACCAGAAGTACATTCATTTCTAATGGAACACTTGCCTTGCAGCATTGCTTTGCAGATGCAGTTACGGTGCGTTCTGTTAGGTGCATACATTTGGATTATTGAATGTATGCATCAAACTGTACGCGTAGACGGCTTGACAGGAATGGTAGAAGGTGAATGTTGAACTTTTGTTGCACACATATCCAGATGATGCTGTTTTACCATTTTGCGTTTTTCAACCACTCCACAAATTTCTTGTTAACAAACTATAGTTTTTGCCAGTCGGTTAGAACATCTACTTTGTGCATGACACAAGTCATTTTCCAACAATTGTTTACAGATTATTTCACTGTATCACAATCCCAGTGGGTCAGAAGTTTACATATTGTAACGGCCGTCTGTGGTGGAAGAAGGTGAGGACCAATGTGCAGCGTGGTAAGTGTCCATATTTTTTATAAAGAAATTGAACACTGAACAAAAACAACAAAGTGAACGAACAAAAACTAAACAGTTCTGTCTGGTGCAGATTACAAACACTCAACAGAAAATAATCACCCACAACTCAAGGGTGAAAACAGGCTGCCTAAGTATGGTTCTCAATCAGGGACAACGATTGACAGCTGCCTCTGATTGAGAACCATACCAGGCCAAACACAGAAATACCAAATCATAGAAAAACGAACATAGACAACCCACCCAACTCAAGCCCTGACCATACTAAAACAAAGACAAAATAACTAAGGTCAGAACATGACAGTACCCCCCCAAGGTGCGGACTCCGGCCCGCAAGACCTGAACCTATAGGGGAGGATCTGGGTGGGTGTCTGTCCGTGGTGGCGGCTCTGGCGCGGGACGTGGACCCCACTCAACCATAGTCTTTGCCCACTTATGTGGCACCTTAGGAGTGGCGACCCTCGCCACCGACTCCGGCAGCTCCTGACTGACCAGCGACTCCGGCAGCTCAGGACTGACCGGAGACTCCGGAAGCTCAGGACAGACGGGAGACTCCGGCAGCTCAAGACAGACGGGAGACTCCGGCAGCTCAGGACAGACGGGAGACTCCGGTAGCTCAGGACAGACGGGAGACCATGGCAGCGCTGGACAGACGGGAGACTCTGGCAGCGCTGGACAGGAGGGTGACTCTCGCAGCGCTGTACAGGCAGGAGCACCTGTAGGGAGGAGACGGAGAGACAGCCTGGTGCGGGGGGGCTGCCACCGGAGGGCTGGTGCGTGGAGATCGGATAGATCGGACCGTGGAGGCGCACTGGAGGTCTCGAGCAGAACGTGACACATACACAAAGTTGATTGTGCCTTTAAACAGCTTGGAAAATTACAGAAAATTATGTAATGGATTTAGAAGCTTCTGATAGGCTAATTGACATCATTTGAGTCAATTGGAGGTGTACCTGTGGATGTATTTCAAGGCCTAGCTTCAAATTCAGTGCCTCTTCGCTTCACATCATGGGGAAAATCAAAAGAAACTAGGCAAGACCTCAGAAAAACAATTGTAAACCTCCACAAGTCTGGTTCATCCTTGGGAGCAATTTCCAAATGCCTGAAGGTACGACATTCATCTGTACAAGCAATGGTACGCAAGTATAAACACCATGGGACCACGCAGCCGTCATACCGCTCAGGAAGGAGACGTGTTCTGTATCCTAGAGTTGAACGTACTTTGGTGCGAAAAGTGCAAATCAATCTAAGAACAACAGCAAAGGACCTTGTGGAGGTGCTGGAGGAAACAGGTACAAAAGTATCTACAGTTGAAGTCGGAAGTTTACATACATACATACACATTGGCCAAATACATTTAAGCTCCGTTTTTCAGAATTCCTGACATTTAATCCTAGTAAAAATTCCCTGTCTTAGGTCAGTTAGGATCACCACTTTATTTTAAGAATGTGAAATGTAGGAGAGTGATTTATTTCAGCTTTTATTTCTTTCATCACATTCCCAATGGGTCAGAAGTTTACATGCACTCAATTAGTATTTGGTAATTATTGCTTTTAAATTGTTTAACTTGGATCAAACGTTTTGGGTAGCCTTCCACAAGCTTCCCTAAATAAGTTAGGTGAATTTTGGCCCATTCCTCCTGACATAGCTGGTGTAACTGAGTCAGGTTTGTAGGCCTCTTGCTTGCACACGCCTTTTCAGTTCTGCCCACAGATTTTCTAAAGGATTGAGGTAAGGGCTTTGTGATGGCCACTCCAATACCTTGACTTTGTTGTCGTTAAGCCATTTTGCCACAACTTTGGAAGTGTGCTTCGGGTCATTGTCCATTTGGAAGACCCATTTGCAACCAAGCTTTAACTGATGTCTTGATGTGTTGCTTCAACATATCCACAAAATGTTCCTGCCTCAATGCCATCTATTTTGGGAAGTGCACCAGTCCCTCCTGCAGCAAAGCACCCACACAACATGATGCTGCCACTCCCGTGCTTCACGGTTGGGATGGGATGGTGTTCTTCAGCTTGCAAGCTTCCCTCTTTTTCCTCCAAACATAATTATGGCCAAACAGCTCTGTTTTTGTTTCAGCAGACATTTTTCCAAAAAGTACGATCTTTGTCCCCATGTGCAGTTGCAAACAGTAGTCTGGCTTTTTTTTATGGCGGATTTGGAGGTGTGGCTTCTTCCTTGCTGAGTGGCCTTTCAGGTTATGTCGATTTATAGGACTTATTGTGGGAAGCTTGTGGAAGACTACCTGAAACATTTGACCCAAGTTAAACAATTTAAAAGCAATATGCTCAATTAGTATTTGGTAGCATGTGAACTTCTGACCCACTGGGAATGTGATGAAAGAAATAAAATCAGAAATAAATCCCTCTCTTACTATTATTCTGACATTTCACACTCTTAAAATTGTGGTGATCCCAACTGACCTAAGACATATAATTTTCACGAGAATTAAATGTCAGGAATTGTGAAACTGAGTTTAAATGTAGGTCGCTAAGGTGTATGTAAACCTCCGACTTCAACTGTATGTGTAAAAACAAATTGGAACACGGCCGGTTTGGTCAGTACATAACAGTGAGCCAAATGTCACTTTGTTTAATGTCTTTCAAGTTGTCAAGAAATGCACCCTGCCTACCGTAGCCTTAAAAGTCATGAAGAAGTGTTGGAGTGTTTTCTTCAGAAACCAGACCTTGTGTGCTAAAAATGTGTTTACCCAATAAACTGGTCCTGATGGTGAGTTATTTGTCTACAGTACAGAGATGTGACCAATGTATTCGTTCGTACAATCCTAGCTGGCACAAATTATACGACACACTTCTGTCCTGAGTTCAGCAGGCCGGATCTAATCCTGCTGGCCCAGTTCTGCCACCCAGATCCAGGCGGAGGTCTGCTGTTTGCAGGGATGGTACATTAAACGCGAGCCCCTAACCCCCGTCCCCCAAAGCCTGCGGGTGGTTACGGCTGAGACATTTAAATGCCAAACACACTTTTGGGAGGGGGGGATTGTGTCTGGGGTCTAAGGTTTGGAGGGATGGAGTCACACGTTACACATTCTGTGGCATGTCACAGATCACATCAGGCCCCATTTAATTGTATGTCATCTCTCAACATCCCATATAGAATTGTAGCTTAATGATCTCCTAACAGATTATTTGAACCCGACTAATATGGGGTTTAGTGCATGGCTAACAAACACATTTTTAAAGACAGATATGTAATTTTGTTGTATTGTCCCTGTAGAATTGTTGAGAACAGAGACTATTGATTTATTCATGTGATCGGAAGATTCTATTAACTCCATCTTTGTGATGTAGGGTTGGCCTACTCCTGGAGAGTAACTATGTATGTAGGCCTTTTCCTGTCCTGCTCTTACCCACTAAAATCATATTGGAAGATCCTAATGTGCAGTTTAGTGATGTGTTGGAACAGGGCTGAAACCAATCCTTGCACAGTAGCTCTCCAGGAAAATGGCTGGCTACCACTGAGCTTTTTCTCAATTTGTCTCGTGTCCTCGTCATTCTTCTCAAAACCAAGTACAGGAGAAGTAATTATGAGAGGAAAATTAGGTCTTATTATCAAATTCAATTTGAAAAGGAAAGCGAGGAAACAAGCAAAAATGTATTGACAAAGAACCCTGGTGTTTATTGTTTATTTTTTATTCATTTATTTAACTAGGCAAGTCAGTTAAGAACAAACTCTTATTTACAATGATAGCCTAGGAACAGCGGGTTAATTGACTTGTTCAGGGGCTAATTACCTTGTCAGTTTAGGGATTCAATCTAGCAACCTTTTGGTTACTTTTCCAATGCTCTAACCACTAGGCTACCTGCTGCCCCAGGGTCAGTGTCTGTGCTTTTTGCTAGATGATTGAGGTCATTCTCCAGAGCAAAGCTAAGGGATGGGAAAGGATCATGAACTTGACTGACCACACCAGATGTGATATGATCAAGATATTGGTTGCAAATATGGCAGAGGAAAATCTAGTTTTAAATGCATTAAGATCATGTTTTGCCTTCATGTATTATTGCCAGTCTAGTAATTTCATTTTTTGGGTTCCGAACAAGTCCCCCACGACATATGAAGTAGGCATATGCAAGAGCAATTTGTTTCCTTGTTCCCATACCTGGCTGACCACCAAAAGCAAGACTGACTATGTGAGTACGAAATAAATCTGGGTTCCAAATCCCTCCCTACCACTTCCCCTTAGCACTAACCCTTTGTTTGCTGATTTTTGAAGGGTGTGGATAGGTGTAAGCAGTGTAGTCATAAAGCTTTCACCTTATGGATCTGCACACATTGAAAGGGTTGAAGTGTCAAGGGAAAGCGGTAGGGAGTGGATTGGGATGGGCTCTAAGACAAAACATTTTTTTTTTATGGTTTTGCCGTTTCTAAAGGCACAATCTGACGATAGTGAAACTGCCACTGCAACAACACTAGATGTTCAAATGATTAAGCACAGGATTTTTCGAAGCCTTTCCAGATTCTAACATGCACCATTGACACTTGGCATGGAGACTGAACCACCTGCAAAAAGAGGCTGCAGGAGGAAGAGTAAAGTTCCCCCGTAGATCACTAACAGGGGGGTCAGCTGGTTGGCATGCGTAACTCTTTTATTTGTGTTTATGGTTTGTGCTCTGTAGTTTTACTATATATATACATATATGTGTGCACAAAACATTATGAACATTTGTCTTTCTATGACACAGTTTTCACCTGGTCAGTCAGTCTATGATATATTCAGTACCAGTCAAATGTTTGGACACCTACTAATTCAAGGGTTTTTCTTTATTTTTACTCTTTTCTACATTGTAGAATAATAGTGAAGACCTCAAAACTATGAAATAATGCATATGGAATGATGTAGTAACCAAAAAGTGTTAAAAAAAATCTAAATATATTTGAGATTCTTCATAGTTGCCATCATTTGCCTTGATGACAGCTTTGCACATATACTAGGTGCTCGGTTGCAGGCATGCGAGGGAGTGCTCACAAGGGAGTGAGACTTTTTTTCTCACCATTCAGTGTAATGGGGATTGGTTGGACTGTTTATACCATTGTGTGTTCCTGTCCTTTTTTATCTTTGGTTGAAGGTGGACCAGCTGCTGACAGAGACCCCTTCACGGACGAACACTGGCTGAGTGAAGAAGGGCAGAGTCGAAAGGCCATCGCGCTGATGAAAGACACATCTGATGAAGCCACCGTAAAAGAAAAGATGGAGCTGAACCTCTGCCTACCGCCAAAAAGTAGTCCATGACCCACAGAACTCCTCCGATATAGTCCAGGAATGGTATGTACGAAATGGACTCTGTCAACTGTGTAGAATGCATGTGTGATAACGTATGAATGTAATGTTGATGTATTGTGTTTTTTCCCCAAAGCATGACATGTTGCAGGGTGGCCATTGCCAGAGTTATTACCCTTCAAAGGGTAACAGCCCTGGCAATGGCAGGACCGACAGTGACTTTGTGTGTCTTGCCTGTAGATTGAGCGAGATATTGGACTGATGTTTGACCCAACTTCCGGCAAAAAAAAATCCTGAAAAATGTGCCTACTGTCTTCAAACAGAAGGTCAGGCCGTGCAGAGCCATGGACTCACACCAACAACCGAGCTTCGGGACCTGATACACAACACCGAGTCCACAGCTGAGGTGGTTAAAATGGCAGACATGCCACTTCACACTGCAATGTGAAGTTCTAGTACGTGCATGTGGGAGGCAGAGGTTGTGGTTGAAATGGGAGTGGGTAAAATCTCAGGTGAAGCTGGTTGATTTGAACCCGCACCAGCACTGGGAGACATGTTCTGAAAGTTTTCCCAATGTCAGAATCCTAATTTGTTTTCTAGGTTGGGACACTGACATGTCGTCCATACTTTTCCTTGTCCATCTTCTGCCTCCCTCTGCTCAAGGCCACAACAAGCAGGGAAAGATGTAAGCGAGACACACAGCTGAACATCTTGTGAAGCTCATTAAAGTCTGGTTACAATTCAACACAAATTAGTTATAGACAAATTGTGTTGGTGAATCCTGACCCCCACCCCTTCACCCCCCAAGTGTACAAAGATTTACCCCAGCAAAGAGCACTATGATCAACTCTACTGCTGTAACAGCTCTTACTAGTTAAACTACCATGACTGTGGCAGTATAACACTAATACATATTATAATCACTACTGTCTGGCTTGTGAGACTTATAGTAGATGTTCTAACAGTATATTAGTGTCTTATAGGCAGGGACCAGCATCTGGATGGCATCACCAGAAGTCAACAGCAATATCTGCTTGCCGTGGGTACCCAGAGAACGATCATTCACGCCTACTTCATCGCGATTGACAAACATCTGGTACCTGGCTCACTGGGCTGTTTTTGATGAGCTTTTCAAAGCTCACTTTGTATTCGGTACCTCATACAGTCAGGGTCTGGCAAACATGTACACTTTTCTACAAACGACATTGACATTGATACAACTAACGGCGAATCCCAGGGTAGCAGAGCTGAGGGCCAGAATGTTGCATTCAACAGATCTGTTTAAAATATACATATTTGGGTGTTTTTTGTTGTTGTTGCAAATGCCGCCAAGCAAATGCCATTAGCCTTGTAAAACATCTGACGTTAATTCATGGTCATTGTCCAGGGAAATCTCTACATTTTAAAAAGTGTGGTCAGGTTGGATGTTCACGTGTATTTGGCACTTTGTCTGGATTTACAAAGCATCTTAACAAGGCACATGAAGAGCGTACCGAAGCAGTTTCTGATAATGATGGTGGAGGTCCCTCTACCGCCGCTAACAGTTTTGCAGTTAACAATTTTGGTGATGTGCCAGCACCAAGCTCACATTGTGATTCAGCTCTGTATAATAAGAGTATTGTAGATAATTGTGCCGCAACAATAGATCAACTCAAAGCAGCAGGATTTGGTGACTCCGCAATGAACAGTTTAGTCAGTTCCATGGAAGAGAGTTGATGACATCCAGAGTAAAGCTAAAGAGTCAGTGAAGAAGTGTCTGTCTTTACAGGAAACTGGCAACAATGATCAAACAGTAGGTGTAAAATATAAACGCCACATACAACAATTTCAACCATTTTACTGAGTTACAGTTCTTATAAGGAAATCAGTCAATTGAAATAAATTCATTAGGCCCTAATCTATGGATTTCACATGACTGGGCAGGAGTGAAGCCATGGGTGGCCTGGGAGGGCATAGGCCCACCCTCTGGGGAGCCAGCCCCAGCCAATCAGAATTAATTTTCTCCACAAAACGGCTTTATTACAGACAAATACTCCTCAGTTTAATCAGCTGTCCGGGTGGTTGGTCTCAGATTACCCCGCAGGTGAAGAAGCCGGATGTGGAGGTCCTGGGCTGGTGTGGTTACACGTGGTCTGAGGTTGAGGCCGGTTGGACATAATGCCAAATTCTCTAAAACTGCTTATGGTAGAGAAATTAACATTCACTTCTTTGGCAACAGCTCTGATGGACATTCCTGCAGTCAGCAGTCCAATTGCACGCTTCCTCAAAACTTGAGACATCTGTGTCATTGTGTTGTATGACACAACTGCACATTTTAGAGTGGCCTTTTAATGCCCCCAGCACAAGGTGCACCTGTGTAAAGATCATGCGGTTTAATCAGCTTCTTGATATGCCACACCTGTCAGAAGGATGGATTATCTTGGCAAAGGATAAATGTTCACTGACAAGGATGTAAACAGAAGTAAGCTTTTTTGTGTGTATGGAAAAATTCTGGGATCTTTCATTTCAGCTCATGCAACATGGGACCAACACTTTCTATGTTGCATTTATATTTTTGTTCAGTATAGATCAGTGTTTTGAGCAAATGAAAAATCAATTTTGCAGACATTAGTCTATTTACAAAAATGCACACATAAATGTAATGTTGCAGCTTGTGGATGGTCCCAAAGAAAGTCTACTTTATGACCTAAGTGATGGATCTTTCTTCCAAAACCATGCTCTGTTCTCAAAAGAGAAATGTGCAATGAAAATGTAGCTCTTCTATGATGACTCTGAAATACCGTTGATCCTCTTGGATCAAAGCGTGGCATACATAAATTGGGTGCCATTTACTTTCGGCATGGTTAATACCTGCCTGGCACCCGAACAAAATCTTTCTTTAACCCTCTCTAATAAATACCGCTACAACCTTAAGAAATGTCTCTCCAAAGTGCAATTCCTCTCTGCTCAATAGTTACCTGGTTTCTCTATTTCATACTCAAGATATACAAACCCATAGGTTTCGCTCACTACTTGACCCAATTGTATGAGATGGAATTAAAGTTCCCTTGCACAATCACCAAATTCATAGAACTATTGTCCAAGTAACAGATGACAACCTTGCTGTTCATGGGTTATTTGGTGTTCTGGAATATTTTAGTGCAATATATTGCTGCCATTTATCTTGCTGAAGAAGTCGACTTTCAGAGACAGTTTAGTGAAGACAGTCCCAAGATAGTATTGTGAACTAAAGGGATGCATGTGGAAATTCATTAGAGTACTTTCATATAAGTGAGAATTTGTCAGTTGATGTCATGCATGACATCTTGGAGGGTGCTGGGCGATATGAGTTGAAATTGCTACTACAGCACTTGCGAAACAAGCATTTAACCAATAAATTGTACATGGGAATTCAGGGTTTCAACTATGGTTTTATGGAAAGAAACAACAGGCAGTGAAGTTACTTCAGGGTAACAGTGATTTGGGCTTCAATATCATTGAGTCTTGGTGTCTACTATGCAATATACCACTTATCTTTGGTGACTTGGTTTGTCCAAATGATCAACACTGGCATTTTCAGCTTTTTTTTTGCTTCAAATAGTCAACACTGTATTTTCTCGAGTGTTTTCAGATGGTATTAAAGTCTATTTGAAGCACTTGATTGCACAACACCACAAACTGTTAAAGCAATTGTTTCCTGGATGAGGTTGTTTCCCAAGCATAATTTTATGGTGTATTATCCGCAATCTATTCAGAAAATCGTGCCAATTCTCTCCATAGCTGGTGTATGTGTAACGAAGCAAAACACATTTTTTATTTTTTTTACTAGTGGAAAAAATTAACTAAAACATTGGCCAAGAAACACAAGTCACATGGCATACAACTGGCAAATATTTGACCTACAGTGCTTTCGGAAAGTGTTCGAACCCCTTGACTTTTCCAAACTTTGTTACATTACAGCCTTATTCTAAAAGTGATTGATTAAATACATGTTTTCCCTCAGGTGAAGTGTTGTTGCACAGCTTTTGTCAGGTCTTGTTTGATTGTGTTCAAGTCTGGCTGGGCCACTCAAGGACATTCAGAGACTTGTCCCAAAGCCACTCCTGCGTTGTCTTGGCTGTGTGCTTAGGGTCATTGTCCTTTTGGAAGGTGAACCTTCACCCTGCTCTGGAGCAGGTTTTCATCAAGGATCTCTCTCTGAACTTTGCTCCGTTCATCTTTGCCTCGATCCTGACGAGTCTCCCAGTCCCTGCTGCTGAATAACATCCCCACAGCATGATGCTGCCACCACCATGCTTCACTGTAGGGATGGTGCCATGTTTCCTCCAGACGTGACGCTTGGCATTCAGGCCAAATAGTTCAATCTTGGCTTCATCAGACCAGACAATCTTGTTTCTCATGGTCTGAGAGTCTTTAGGTGCCTTTTGGCAACACCAAGCAGGGGTGTTGTGCATTTTACTGAGGAGTGGCTTCTGTCTGGCCACTCTTCCATAAAGCCCTTTTTGGTGGATTGCTGCAGAGATGGTAGTCCTTCTGGAAAGTTCTCCCTCCACAGAAGAACTTGGGAGCTCTGTCAGAGTGACCATCGGGTTCTTGGTCACCTCCCTGACCTAAGCCCTTCTACAACGATTGCTCAGTTTGGCAAGAGTCTTGGTGGTTCCAAACTACTTCCATTTAAGAATGGAGACCACAGCGTTCTTGGTGACCTTCAATTCTGCAGAATTTTTTTGGTACCCTTCCCCAGATACGTGCCTCAACATAATCCTGTCTCAGAGCTGTACGAACAATTAATTCGACCTCGTGGCTTGGTTTTTGCTCTGACATGCACTGTAAACTGTGGGACCTCATATAGACAAGTGTGTGTGCCTTTCCAAATAATGTCCAATCAATTGCTGCACCTGTGCAGTGACGTTCCCCATCCAACTTGACAGAGCTTCAGTGGATCTGCAGAGAAAAATGGGAGAAACTCCCCAAATAAAGGTGTGCCAAGCTTGTAGCGCCATACCCAAGAAGACTCAAGGCTGTAATCACTGCCAAAGGTGCTTCAACAAAGTACTGAGTAAATGGTTTGAATACTTACATAAAAGTGATATTTCAGTTTTGTATTTTTAATCCACTTGCAAAAATGTTTTTAAAAATGAATCCTTTTTTTTTTGTTTATTTTTTTTGCTTTGTCATTATGGGGTATTGTGTGTCGATTGAAAAAAAAAAAAAACTATTGTAGAATAAGGCTGAAGCATAACAAAATGTGGAAAAAGTCAAGGGGTCTGAATACTTTCCGAATGCACTGTATAAAGATTGGATATTTGTCCAGGATGGTTGCCTTGAATGTAATGGAAAGAGCTCATGAGATAGCAAAACACATTCCAGGTGCCTTCTTCAAATGGGCCAAAATTCAAGGGAACGCATACGGTTAAGATTTGGTTGTTTGCGTTAAAGTACACTGTGAGATGCCAATATTTCACAAAATCCAGTCTATTCTTGTAAAAGACGACACATAACGTATGCCTGGTTACCTTTGCTTTAGACATTCAGTGTCTTTATGAACATTTTCACGAGTTTAAAGTTGTACCTGACAAGAAATGGGCCCCGTGTTTTTGACGTTAATGATATTTTGTTTCACAAAGCATTCGAAATACAGATGTTCATATGGAGCTGATGATTCAAGTTTGTTTGTGGTCCAAATTTCCCAACGGAGGCACGGGTTCTTCAATTCGTTGAAGCCCACACCTGTCCCTATTCGCTTTTGGTAATGTGTGTTCATGCTCTAGAACAGTAATTTCTCAACTGGGGGGGTTGTGACCTGGAGGATTTTAAGGGGTTTGCGGGACTTATTGTGCAAGAAAAGAATAAAACAAAAACATCATTTTGAAAGGTAACTGCTGCATCGCTTATTGTTGCTGACTTAACACATGCAGTGCGTCCACAGTGGTGAAATGGCTAGCTACATTCGGACTCTTTCAGGTTTTTGCACTGCACTCACTCACTGGCCAATACGATAAAGGTTCTCGCCACACACGCACTGATCCAATGTATTTCGCTACACCCGCAAAAACATCTGCTAAATATGTGTATGTGACCAATAAACATTTCATTTGACACACTGATCCAATAAAAATGTCATTCTGCAACATCGTTTTTTTTTTTTTTATGTGACATGTCCAATCAGATAATACAGATCTTCTTCTGACAGCTAGCTTGATTGACAGCTAACTATGCAGACGTGTTCTGCAGGCATTGCACATGTGGATAGTTAGCTGTCATCTAACTCATGTAGGCTCGCTGTCACAGTAAACTCAAGGACAAGTTTTTAAAATGTGCAGCTCCCTCTTCATCCACTGCTGCTTCCAATGTCAACAACAAGGCAGACAACGCGGTCCCTGTCAAGAAGGGAAAATACGACCCCGACTTCACCAATTATGGTTTTACACTGTAGACATTGTTAATGTTGTAAATGACTATTGTAGCTGGAAACAATGTCTACACTGTATTTCTGATCAATTTGATGTTATTTTAATGGACAATTTTTTTTATTTTCTTTCAAAAACAAGGACATTTCTAAGTGACCCCAAACTTCTGAACGGTAGTATATATAGAAGAGAGTCAGGGTGAGGGTGGCCAACAGTGGGTCCTATGCATTGAGCTGTTAGCTGTTAGATGAGAGCATAAAACCCTCCAAAAATATCTGGAGGTCTCACAAGATTCATTGAACAATGTATGCACGGTACAAGAAAAGCCACTTCGCGCATCATACCTTGTTGCCCAGTGTATTGCTAAGTGCAAAAAATACCCACATCAGTGCAGAGGATCTCATACTCCCTGCTGCGATTGATGTGTGCACTGAAATCGTGGTGGAGTCAGCCGCCGACAAACTTCAAACTGTACCCCTATCCAATGACACCATGAGGAGGAGAATCCAGGACATGTCTGAAGACAAAACGCGCCAGACATCAGAGTGCATCAGTGCAAATGGCCATTACGCACTGCAGCTTGATGAATCCACAGATGTGGCTAACCATGCAATTCTAATGGTCTATGTCAGACACGTCTGGGATAATAACTTCGAAGAGCAGTTCATTTTTAGTGCTGATTTGCCCACCACCACCACTGCAGAGGCGGTCTTTAACACAATGGATATGTACCTGGGCTCCATGGGACTGGCCCTGGACGGGCGAGTCGGTATGACTACTGATGGAGCAGCTGCCATGATGGGAAAGCACTTTGGAGTAGTAAAGAGGATCCTGGAGAGAGCACCGAGTGCGACGTGGAACCACTGCTTCCTACACAGCGGGGCTTTATCAGCGAAGGACATAGTGACTGAGCTCCACGCCACTCTCCACAATGTGATCAAGTGTGTCAACTATGTTAAAAAGAGTTCCACAAAAACCAGGTGTCTCCAGGCCTTCTGCAGGGATATGGGGAGGGAGCACCAGCAGGTGCATTATCATGCAGAGGTCCGCTGCATGGTCCTGTCGCTTTTATGAGCTTCGAACATTTCGATCGCGAGGAATGGCTCGCCCATGTTGCCTATCTGGCGGTTATGCTTGATCATCTGAATTTGCTCAATGTGTCAATGCAAGGGAGGGGGGTACAATCGATTTGAACGGAGGGACAAAGTGGATGCCTTCAAGATTAAGCTTACCGTTCGGGCACATCCTGTTTCTAACGGGAGGATTGACATGTTTCCCAATGCTGATTTTGAGATTCAGAGTTTGATCAACACAGCGCACCGCGACACACTGAAGAAGAAAACAAAAAACGTCAAATAGCATCTTGTCAAGCTGCAGGGAAAGTTTTGCAACTACTTCCCGGAGGAGAACAGGAGACTGGACACTGGACCCCTTTCGAGTGGAGATGGGAAGCGTCACGTTGCCAGGCAACGAAGAGGATCAGCTGGTGGAGCTGTCATTTGATGGACTGCAAATGCCCTTCCCAGAAATGACACTGCCACAGTTCTGGTGCAGCGTAATGGGAGAATATCCTGCTCTCGCCTGTCATGAATCATGCTACCGTTCAGCACTACCTGTCTGTGTGAAAGTGGCTTCTCTGCTATGGCCATGCTGAAAACTAAAAGCAGAAACAAACTGGACAGCCAGCATGACCTCCGAGTTGCCCTGTCAACCATCATCCCAGACTTCAGTGAACTTGTCAAACTAAAGAAACCCCCCCCCAGCTTTCCCACTAATAGGCCACACACACACACACACACACACACACACACACACACACACACACACACGCGTGCTTATGTGCACACAATAAATAAACAGGTTAATTAGTTATTGTTCACTATGTTAATTATTATTCATTAATTCTGTCATTCATATTACATTTTATTGAACTGGTTAAAAACGTACACCTTAAAAAAAAAAAACATTTTGCGGTTGTGAAACTATTCACATGGTAATTGATGATTAAGAATTCCTAATGATTGTTGTTTTTCTATTTTAAACACTGGTCACAGTATGTGTTACTGTTCGTTTAACATTATTGGACTGTTTTTAATGTCATGTTCTGAGTCTGATCATTTATTACACCCCACTTCTGAACTGGTCGCCTAATTAAATGGCTTATTCTCTTGAATTGACAATACATGTTTTCTCAGTTAATACGGCTGTGTAATGACTTTCTTTAACACCATAATTGAGACAGAGTCTATTTTGCAAGTGAAGCCTGCCCAAGAAGGCAGCTGCAATACAACATTACAAAATGTAAATCATCAACAGTCTATAATATTGGGTCGTGGACTCAATTGAATCCTACAGACGAAGAACCATATATGTGACATTTACAAAAAAAATGAGATATACATGAACAATCATTATTGGACACCCTTTTTCTATAGTGAACCGGTTTCACAAGCTTTCCACGCGCTAATTAACAATAATTTTAAATTTAAAGATAGGCTCTCGTGGAATAACCGTTTATGTGCACCACTCAGAATGGACGGACAAGCGCACAACCTTTCTGTTGCTGATGAAAATCGCAGAAATGTGGGAAAGAAACGTAAAACAAAACTAAAAGAATGGAAAGACAGGCAAAGGAAGATCTTACGGGATGCGGGAAAACCCTATACAAATCGTAAGGGTCAAGAAAAAAACTGGGAAAAGCTGTCCAAAAAAGGTATGTGGAAGAACCGTATATCAAACAATCAAGCTAGCTAGCTATAGAGTACAGTAACTAACATGTATGTTGTGGGTTGTCTAATTTGTAACTATAGAGAAAACATATTAGCTAAAGTTCGTTGGCTACTAACTCATTCATTATCGTTACAAATGTTATTGCTAGATTATAGAAGAAACATAGCTAGCTACTTTTTCTCCGTCCACCGGATGATTCGACATGGCTACAGTAGCTAGTTACACTGTATCCTGCAGGGAAGAGCGTGTTCCACGACGTGCAGAAAGGAGTGTGGAAAGTGACTGATGAGCGCAAGCGGCATCTGTTCAACAGTTTCTACACTGCCCCATACGAGAAACAACAAGCGTTGATTCTCTCCGGCTTAGAACAGGTTAGAAATAAGACAAAACGCCTATTATTACAATAGCTATATTGAACACTTGCATAGTTTAACTTTGACAGTAATGATACGTACATTAACGTTAACTCTAAAAGTGCTGTGTTACACAATGGTGCAATACAAACTCATTCTCTGTATAGATTGGGAGTGTTTTGTAGTTCTATGGTATGTTCACATTGAGGGCTTCATTTTAAATGAGACTAAGATTTCATGACTCAACTTTTAAGAAAAGTCATCATTGCTAAAGTTGATAGACCACCTTTAAATGAACCTCCATACAAATGAATGAACTGCATATTGCATTTAAGTTATTTACATGAAGGGCGTCTGTACTTGAAAGTACTTAAAACATCATATCAGGTGTTAAAACAGGACATCTTACAAGAGTCATGCAAAATGTCACACTGTTCTTCCACAAACTGAAATCATCACTGGAGATATACTGTTCTTCCACATTCTAAAAATTAAAACGGCAATAAAAAAAATATTTTTTGAAATAACAAATAAATATAAATTGTTGTTGGAAGATATGGGTATGGTGAATTATTTGTCAACCATAAAACACCTAATGTGGTACACACAATTAATAATATAAAAATAACTGATTATCTTAAAATGGAAAAATTGTCACATATATGGTTCTTCGTCTGTAGGATTCAATTGTCATTGTCAAATTTGAGAACCTCTGCTCCAGAATGTATTTTATTTCAAAGATTGTACACCATGCTAGTACTGACTGGTCTGTTTTTAGCATCTCATGTAATAAACAAATTCTGTTAAGCAATACTTTATGTTGAATAATTTATGGTAGTAATAAAACACGTCTGTGTCTACCCTGATCATAGTACATGTATTTAGTATTATGAGTCAGAGTAAAAGTGTAATGACCCCCCCCCCCTCCAAAAGATAAATAATAATCGAATGTGTCAACCAGACAGCCGCTCACAAAGTAGACGACCGATCGCTGTCCATGGTGCTGAAATTGCGATATGTCTATGTGGCTGCATGCCTTCCGAATACATGACAGGCTTTTTATGTCGCCAAGGCATAGCTTTGCTTTAGCTAATGGATACGTCTTTATTGGTAGTACTCATTTTCTCAGGTTAAGCGTAACATTTCACAAAGCTATACACGGTGTCGCAATGCTGCTGTTTTTAGACTGCTGGCTGGTGGCAGTAATGTACTTACTTTTTCAGCAATTAAAGTTGGAATTTCAAACATGCAGATTGTCAAATACATTTCAGATACAACAGAATGCTAATTAGCTACCAATCGATATTTTAGAATATACAGCTGTCCTGTTAAGGCTACCTGAACCTGCATGACATGAGCCGTCCGCGCTCTCTCCCAGCTTGGATAGATAGTACTCCCTGACGTAGGCCATGCGGTCGAAACGCGTAGGAGTTTCTAAACTTTGTTTCCATTGAATATGCCATACAAATAAATGGATTTGAAGGAATTATATGAAGAGTGCCTTAGTCCTCCTTTCTTTTGGATAGAAACCAGTCTATTAGTGCCAAATAGTACAGTCAGTCCCCCCTAAAAACACTAGCTTACTAAGGGTTTCATTATGCAGTACACTATCTATAACTATATACCGTCTTTAGCTGCGATTTAGGTGCTATTTATCAACGTTTTATAAGAATAACACGTCAAATAGCCTAACAATGCGCGGGAAAAAAGTAGTTGGCTTGAGGATAAATTCAGCCACTATTTAATGTTGAACTCTGCGTGTTTTGTCTGGCTAATAAATGTTCTGCACAAGTGGGCTGCAATATTCAAGCTAAAATAAATTAGGCCTAAATCAAACTAACTCCAACTTGAGAGACTCCCCGGTTTCCTGAAGTCCTCCTTTTTTTTTGCGTGCAAATGTTTTCACCATGGCCTGTAGGTCCACTGTTTTCTACACTGGGTATTGTGCATTATTTGTTCATTGCGCTGCACACAATTTAAACTTAGTCTTAAATGATGCACGTCAAGATATACCAGAGATAAGGGACTGTTTTATACTGCAACCACACAACTCAAACACCAGTTCACCAGCATGAACAAAAATCGCAAATCGCTTTTTTGTTCAAGCCCACAAGAACTGTTGTCCACTAAATATGATAATATGTTTGCATCAACCAATTTAATGGCTGTCCAGTATCCAGACGACCTGCCCCCAGAGCTTCCAATACAGTTAATCTCTTTCCGTAATATGTTGAGGCCGGCAATTAAGGAGAATGAGAGGCTCAATTAAAGATATTGCAGAATTGTTGTATTTTTAGCACTCCTCCCTTCTGCACAGTTTCCCTGATGTTGCTACGGCAATCACACTGTTTTTACCATCCCTGTAACTGTCACTTCTGCGGAGAGATCGTTTTCTAAACCAAAACTCATAAAGAACTACATATAAAGCATCAGGCTCTCGATCTGATTTGCGCTTAACGCCCCTCATTGCACGGGCACCTTTGTAGCCTTGACCATGGCATTTGTTCTCCGATATCCCCCTTGTACTTTCAATCAGTTGCATTTTTTAAGGCCTGAGGCAAATTCCCGCACCCAAGAAACAAACACTTAGCTTCCTAGTGTATATGGAAATGTCTTACTAGTACATATGGAAACGTCTTACTAGTACACATGGAAATGTCTTACTAGTACACATGGAAATGTCTTACTAGTACACATGGAAATGTCTTACTAGTACACATGGAAATGTCTTACTAGTACACATGGAAATGTCTTAATGGTACATATGGAGGGTTACTGTTAAAATATATATATTTTAAATGGACATCGATGACAGAGCTCGTGGGCCCCCTCCCGCCTTGCGTGGCCTGGTACACCAGTGGTAGGAATAAACATGAATCAAAACAATTAACTCTAGAATAATGGGCACTGTAGAGAGTAAAAAATAACACTGTACAGTGTGAAACGTAATGATGCAGAGTTAAATATCAACACTAAATTGTGCAAATACAACTCAACAAATATAACTCTGTTGCCAGAGTAAGTTTCACTCTTTTTGGACTGGGATCAAATGTTGTCTTTAGCAGAGTTACATTTTCTTCAAATAGAGTTCAATTGTGCGTTGTAAACACACCTACAGAACCCGAATAGATGAAACTTACTCTGGCAACAGAGTTCTATTTGTCGAGTTGTCTTTGCACAATTTAGTGTTGATATTTGAAAATGTTTTTGATCTCGAGTCGCATTGAGGCTGTGCCTGCGTCTGAAATGGCACCCTATAACCTACAGTACCAGTCAGAAGTTGTCATCAAGGCAAAGGGTGGCTACTATCTCAAATATGGATTTGTTTAACACTTTTTCTGGTTACTACATGATTCCATGTGTGTTATTTCATAGTTGTAATGTCTTCACTATTATTCTACAATGTAGAAAATAGGAAAAATAAAGAAAACCCTGGAATGAGTAGGTGTGTCCAAACTTTTGTCTGGTACTGTATATAGTGCACTACATTTGACCAAGGCCCATATAAGGAATACTGTTTTGGTCCTAAATGACACCCTATTCCTTGTTCCCTATAGGGTGCCATCTCGGTGGATATTTTCCTGTGTGTGTTTCAGCAGTGTTAGTGTTGCCAGGTTTCATCTATTCAGGTTCTGTTTGGTGGCTCTGGGCTTTGGGCTTAGGTAGAAATTGGCCGGGAGAAGCAGGCTTCTCTTTTCCTCTCTTCTCTTGGCCGGGCTCTATCGCTTCATCTGTTCTCTCCGTTGAATAGCTGGGTCTCGCGTGAGTCGGTTTTAAATGTGTCTGCTTTTAAATTCGTTTTTTTCTTTTTCTTTTCAGGAACCAAAATCAAGTCTCTTCCTAAAATCCCATTTGAGTGAGCAGCTAGCCATCTCCTCATCAGCAGATGGCTATTGTGACCGAGCGAATGGCGAGCCAGTCTGGTGTGTCCCTGTGTATCCAAGCAGTGATTTGGGTTTGAATGGAGACGGGAGATGAGGAGATGTGTGTGTGTGTATGTGCATTTCTGCGTGCCTGTGTGTGTGTGTGAGTATGTGTGTGTGTTTGTATACGGGTATATGTGGTGGGGGGGATGAGCTAGTTATTGACTGTTTTATAAGGTGGTTGATATCTGATCAGGACAATATAGCAGGCTGGGTTTGAATAGGAAGGTTGTGATGTTTAATTAATGTATATAGGCTGCTCAGATCTGTGGAGTAACTGAGGCCTCTTGGGTAATACACTTACTTCCTCAATGCAGCCAATCCTCAAGCTGGAGGCAACTGTATTCCATAGTCTCACTGCTGTGTGTCTGTTGTGAGTGTGTGTCTGTGTGTGTCTGTGTGTGTGTGTGTGTGTGTGTGTGTGTGTGTGTGTGTGTGTGCGTCCTGAGGCTACTGTCATACGGGGCCATCTAAACTCAGAGCCTCTACACAGACCGATAATGACCATCCTAACACACACACACACTGTAACTTGCCTGTCGGCTCACTGGACTAAATGAAAGATTGACAGCAAAGGATAGATTGGAATTGGTATGATTGGCTATTTGCAGCTCAGCGGAAGGAGGGATCTGAGATCAAGTGCCAATCACTGACTGCAGTTACCCGTCAACAGGCAAAACAAACTACAGAGGAATGACACTACATGAATTATCATTAGGTTTATACAGTACAATATAGGACGTATTACTTATAGTCAATAATATAGTTAGCCTAATGTACAAGGCCCAAGGTTGGGAAACAAGCCTGGTTGCCATTCTGTTCCTGCTTTAGCCAACTTACTGCATTATTGGCAAGGCAACAGAGTACAGGTAGCTTTGAATGCAGAAACAGTCTGGAACCCAAGGTAGTCAGACCCTCTTGCTAATACCCTGCCAGCTGATGGTATCATTAAAAGTTTGTTCTCCTTCTAAAGGTCAGTGTTTATTAGTGGTAGAACCTCAGGGACCTCGATTGGATCTCTCTCTCTCTCTCTCTCTCTCTTTCTCTCTCTCTCTCTCTCTCAGTATGTACTGACAGGTAGGACTAGTGCTGCGTTGCAGACAATGTGAGGTAAATTGACAGACTTATCGACAGTTTTTTGGACATAACTTTTCAAATGGAAAGATATGGCCGACTAAGATCAGAGTCAGGGCCAGGAGCACTCTCTGACTCCTCCACAACTTTAATCTCACACTTTTTGAAGGTGGCAACACTAATGAGAACACATCGTGTAAGGCATATATAAACTCAGCAAAAAAAGAAACGTTGCTTTTTCAGGACCCTGTCTTTCAAAGATAATTCATAAAAATCCAAATAACTTCACAGATCTTCATTGTAAAGGGTTTAAAACTCTGTTTACCATGCTTTTTCAATGAACCATAAACAATTAATGAACATGCACCCGTGGAATGGTCGTTAAGACACTAACAGCTTACAGATGGTAGGCAATTAAGGTCACAGTTATGAAAACTTAGAACACTAAAGAGGCCTTTATACTGACTCTGAAAAACACCAAAAGAAAGATGCCCAGGGTCCTTGCTCATCTGCGTGAACGTGCCTTAGGCATGCTGCAAGGAGGCATGAGGACTGCAGATGTGGCCAGGGCAATACATTGCAATGTCCGTACTGTGAGACGCCTAAGACAGCGCTACAGGGAGACAAGACGGACAGCTGATTGTCCTCGCAGTGGCAGACCACGTGTAACAACACCTTCACAGGATCGGTACATCCGAACATCACACATGCGGGACAGGTATAGGATGGCAACAACTGCTCGAGTTACACCAGGAAAGCACAATCCCTCCATCAGTGCTCAGACTGTCCACAATAGGCTGAGAGAGGCTAGACTGAGGGCTTGTAGGCCTGTTGAAAGGCAAGTCCTCACCAGACATCACAGGTAATTACGTTGCCTATGGGCACAAACCCACCATCGCTCGACCAGACCGGAATGGCAAAAAGTGCTCTTCACTGACGAGTCACGGTTTTGCCTCACCAGGGGTGATGGTCGGATTCGCGTTTATCATTGAAGGAATGAGCGTTACACCAAGGCTTGTACTCTGGAGCGGGATCAATTTGGAGATTGAGGGTCCGTAATGATCTGGGGCGGTGTGTCAGGCAATCTCAACGCTGTGTGTTACAGGGAAGACATCCTCCTCCCTCATGTGGTACCCTTCCTGCAGGCTCATCCTGACATGACCCTCCAGCATGACAATGCCACCAGCCATACTGCTCGTTCTGTGTGTGATTTCCTCCACGGCAGGAATGTAAGTGTTCTGCCATGACCAGCGAAGAGCCCAGATCTCAATCCCATTGAGCACGTCTGGGACCTGATGGATTGGAGGGTGAGGGCTAGGGCCATTCCCCCAGAAATGTCTGCGGAACTTGCATGTGCCTTGGTAGAAGAGTGCCGTAGCATCTCACAGCAAGAACTGGCATAGCTGGTGCAGTCCATGAGGAGGAGATGCACTGCAGTACTTAATGTAGCTGGTGGCCACAGCAGATACTGACTGTTACTTTTGATTTTGACCCCCCCCCCTTTGTTCAGGGACACATTATTATATATCTGTTAGTCACATGCCTGTGGAACTTGTTCAGTTCATATCTCAGTTGTTGAATCTTGTTATGTTCATTACACACACTAACAAGCACAAAACACAAACTCCTCCCACCTACATACCAATCACCTCCACTCTCTGCTAAAACCATTCAACTAGAGGCCCTCTACTCAGCTGACACGGCTAGAATCAGATGCAAACACAATGGCCAGCTAATTGCTAACTAAGTGCCTAGTGGGCTTATAGTACAGCAAACAGCACATAGCTCTGAAGGAGAGAGACACAGCTATTTCGACCTCAGGAGAATCAGCTCTGCTAACGTATTCAAACAGTCTTGGCATTATATTACACTGAACCAGGGTATATGAGCAATTTGCAGATCAACGTGTCTGGGGTTTCTCTCCACTCGACATTGGATTAGCGAACGGCTAGGGAGGAGATGGGGGATTTGACTAGGGTGGGGCCTGCCAGACCCTCTTCGCTACCCAACATAGACAACCTGACAAGCTGTGTGTGGAGGTCTACTGTTGTCACCTCTTCATCATGGAGAGAGAGGGTGTGAAGGCAGAGATGCAGGAGGGAACGGGAGAAAGAGATGGTTGGGGTGAAGAGCCAATGGGGAGAGGAAGAGAGGAGGAGGAGACGGGGGAAAGCAGAGGAGAGGACAAAGAGAGGGATAGGGGGAAAAAAGGAAGAGAGAGAAGAGAGGTGGAAAGTGGTGGGGAGATAGGGAAAACGAGGGGAGGGAAGAGGACAAAGGGAGGAAAGATAGGGCAGGGTGGAAAACTAAGGAGGTAGTGTGATGGTGGAGGTAGTGGTGGTGGGTTTTGTTATTCAGCCCACGTTTCCAGACTAAGCATCTATTATGAGTGGGGTAGAAGGGTGGTGTGTGCAATCGTATGCTAATGCACTTTTGATTAACTGCCTCCCTAATTCCCTTTCACTCGGGAGGGAAGGGAGCGGAGCTGCATATCATACCAGTCCAGCGTCCACACACACACACATAACAAATGAACACACACACACACACAGACACGCATGACACATGAACTCACACAAAAATGACGAATGAACAAACCCGTGCACGCACGCACACACACACACACACACACCAACATCTGTTGCTCTGCTCCTCAGCTAAAACTAACCTCCCCGATGATTGATTCAGATAGCTCATAACCCAGCGGGCTAATGTAAAGATAATCCATTTGTTGCGTGGCGTCTGTGTGGCAGGCATCTGTATAGGGAAAGGGGAGTAGAGGGGAGTATGGGGAAGGTGGTATGAGGTATTATTAAGTCATTGTCACACCACGCTGCATGGATGTCATCACAGAGGGAGGCAGGACTCGACGGGTCTGTGATTATGGCAGGATGGATGATGACGAAGCAAGGGAAGCTCAGCGTTGCCTGGTATCATGCTGCAGACATATATGGTACACACACGAACACGCATGCACTCACGCGCACACACACACACGGAGAAACGCACACATGTAAGACCCCAGAAGCACCGCTGGAGGAAAAGATGCACAGCTGTAGTAAAAAGCACAATGTTTTCACCCAAACGAGGCAATAAAGGTGAGGAATAGATTCAATAATGTCTTCTGTTCTACAGGTTGTAATAACCAGGAACACAGCTGCCGATACGTCACAGCCAGAGAAAAGCAGGGGACATTAATATTAAGTTGCCTTCCCGAAAATCCATTACATTTGGAGAACTCACCAGTCACCACATAAAACAGGGAATATCACTATCATGCGTAGCACAGGCTCAGTGATGAGTGTAATGGAAAGAGGTTTATTTGATAGAGGTGCTCTTAACACCCGCCCCCACATGATGAAGAGAGAGCTACACTGGTGCTGTTTTTAATACTCTTGACAGGCCATCAATTAGGCCTAAGATAATGCGGGGGGGGGGTAATAAACAGGTACTAGTCTGTGAATTAGGATAATGAAACCGAGGTTTCAGACTCGGGTAGGGGCGTGACTGCGTGATAAATGCAGTGGCTGAAGTGGCTGTACATGCACTGTACACCTCTATCGCATAGATAGTTCTGCTGTGTTTTACTGATTGGCTATCTCTAGCAGTGTCCCAAATGCCACCATAATCCCTATGTAGTGCACTACATTTGACGAGGGCCCATAGGGTGCACTATAGACTAAGGCATATGGTGGCATTTGTTCTCACTCACATGATGGAATCTCTGCTCACACTAGTCAACTCGATGATCCAGTGAGCTGCCTCAAAGTCAGAAAAGGGCCTTGGGGAAGAGATGAGAGGAGAGGAGAGGAGAAGAGAGGAGAGGAGAAGAGAGGAGAGGAGAGAGAAAACAGGTTGGCAGAGCGTGCACTTGCAACGTCACGATGGTGGGTTCGATTCCCGCGACCACTCGTGTGTAAAATGTCTGCACGCGTGACTAAGTCGCCTTGGATAAAAGCGTCTGCTAAATGGTATATATGTTAAATGATATATTAGAAACAGGAGACGGAGAGAGGGAACACTAAATAAGGCAAAAACGAAAGAAAGAAATGGACAAGAGGACAGAGAGAGGATGGATAAAAGTAGATGAAAAAAAGACAGGTAGAGAGAGAGAAAACGACAGAGCGGGAGAGAGTGTGTCAGGAGGGCGTAATATGAGTGCCTCCTCCCCCTACATCTTCCTGTCTCCCCCCCTGATGTGTGGGCCTAAACTCCCCTGTATCCCTCCCCACACCCTGGCTGGCTGAGTGAGATTTACTGCATCATTAGTCTACGCTTACACAAACACACCCCACACCATGAATTATACATACACCAACACAAAGGATGGATGGATGGGTGGAGAGACAGATGAGAGAGACATAGAGAGAGGGAAAGAGAGAGAAAGAGCGAGTAGAGATAGGTAATGAAGGGGATACAGCTAGGAGAGAGAGGGAGGGAAAAGAGGGGAAGAAAGGGAAGGAGGAGGAGGGGTGACAGTAGGGTTGTATGGGGGTAAACCCAGGCCACAGACTGAGGAATATCAATGAGCAGAAGACTGGCAGGTGTTGGACTCAGAAGAAAGTGGGCTGCTACTAGTCACTAAGGGCCGACGAATGAACAACACACACACCGATTCACACACACACACACACGCTTACTTCATACAAGCACACAAACTGCCAGACAAGCATTCCCCCGTGGCCTCCCTGAACTACTGTCCGTTTGACACATACTCGTGGGCAGAAATCATACACACTGAAATATAGGGCACACACACATGAAGGGCGTCCTATACTCTACGGGTCAATAGGTTTGGACATGCTTTAATTAAACATTCCCCCACATTTACTGCTAACCTCATACATGCCCACACACACACTAACACAAACACATGCTAACACACACACATGCTAACACACACACACTAACACACACACATGCCAACACACACACACACTGCACCATAACGTGCTGAACCCTCCAAAGTTTTGTCATAATCCCCACACTGAAAGGAGATCAGGATAAAAAGATTACTCGACTTTTAAGACTTTAAGAATACAATGAATATATTCCTCTGATTTGTGACTTTGTGATTTAATCTGAACAAGTGGAATGTTTGTAGCGGTTTAATCTTTAGCCAAATTATTTCATATTAAAGATCATAACACTTATGTACATTCATGATTCATTCATGATTCATACAAGAGCATACTATATGAATCACCAACTAAACGTCCATGCAATTTGTTGCCAGTCTAATAGCTCTTCTCATGTTGTAAGGTACGTCCCAAATAGCAGTGCACTACTTTCGAGCAGAGCCCTGGTCAGAATAAGTGGACTATGAAGAGAATAGGGTGCCATTTCAGATCATAGAGTAGGTCATATTTATATGGATCCTCATTAACCTTCTTCTCATTGGCAGTCATTGTCTCTGGACGGGAGAAAGTGTTTGCGTGTGTTCTGTGTGTGTGTGTGTCGACACTGCCCACTGAGGGTCAGTCTCCACTGTGTCTCTAAGCCGACAGCCGTTTTAAAAAAGTGTCATTTTCATAAGTACTGTCTAGGAGGGCAGCTTTCATATCTCTGCGTCTCCATGAAGGAGAAACACCCCATTAATTATCAGCAATCTGCCTGGTGAGGTCAGGTAAAGTTTGTGAAATAAACATAAGTAGTTATGCTTCTTTACTTATAGTCCAGATGATAAGCAACAAAACATTCAATTAGCTGAACACTGTAAGACATTAGTTCTTCAGTACCGGTCAAAAGTTTGGACACACCTACTCATTTTGTCTTTATTTTTTAAATGTTCTACATTGTAGAATAATACCGAAGACATCACAACAATGAAATAACACATATGGAGTCATGTAGTAACCAAAAAAAGTGTTAAATAAATCAACATATATCTTGTATTAAAGATTATATTAAAGTAGCCACCCTTTGCCTTGATGACAGCTTTGCACACTCTTGGCATTCTCTCAACCAGCTTCATGATGTAGTCACCTGGAATGCATTCATTTAATTGGTGTGCCTTGTTAAAAGTTCATTTTATTTTCTTAACTTCTTGACGCTACCCATCCCTTAAGCGGGATAATTGTTATCAGCAACCGCTGAATAGCATAGCGCCTCAGTCAAATAATATTACTAAAAATATTCATATTCATGAAATCCCAAGTGCAATATTGCAAAACACAGCTTAGCCTTTTGTTAATCCACCTGTCGTCTCAGATTTCGAAATTATGCTTTACAGCGAAAGCAATCCAAGTGTTTGTGTAAGTTTATCGATCGCATGACAAAACATAAAGTACACTTAGCATCAGGTAGCTTGGTCACGAAAATCAGAAAAGCAATCAAATTAATTGTTTACCTTTGATGATCTTCGGATGTTTTCACTCACGAGACTCCCAGTTACACAACAAATGTTTGTTTGGCGCATTATGTTCAGAAATCCACAGGAAAGAGCAGTCACGACAACGCAGACAAATTCCAAATAATATCCGTAATGTCCACAGAAAGATGTCAAACGTTTTTTATAATCAATCTTTAGGTTGTTTTTAAAATATATAATCAATAATATATCAAATGTCTTTCACAGTAGGAGAGGGAAAAGCAATACCTATCCAAACTCTGTTGCGCGAGCAAAACTCATGTGACCACTTGATGCGATGTTATCGTAATGGCTCATTTTTCAAAATAAAAGCCTGAAACTTTGTCTGAAGACTGCTGTTGACACCTTGAGGAAGTGATAGGAAAAGGAATCTGGTTGATATCCCTTTAAATGGAGCAATGGGAGGCTATGGAACATGGAGTTGTCAAAATAGAAGCCACTTCCTGGTTTGATTTTTCTCAGTGTTTTGCCTGCAATATCAGTTCTATTATACTCACAGACAATATTCTGACAGTTTTGGAAATTGTAGAGTGTTTTCTATCCTAATCTGTCAAATATATGCATATTCTAGCATCTGGTCCTGAGAAATAGGCCGTTTACTTTGGGAACGTTATTTTTCCAAACATAAAAACAGTGCCCCCTAGCTTCAAGAGGTTAAATTAATGTATTTGTGTTGTGGCAAAGTAGAGATGGTTTACAGAAGATAGCCCTATTTGGTAAAAGACCAAGTCCATATTATGGCAAGAACAGCTCAAATAAGCAAAGAGAAACGGCAGTCCATCCTTACATTAAGTCATGAAGGTCCGTCAATCCGGCAAATTTCAAGAACTTTGAACGTTTCTTCAAGTGCAGTCGCAAAAACCATCAAGCGATATGATGAAAATGGCTCTCATGAGGACCGCCACAGGAAAGGAAGACCCAGAGTTACCTCTGCTGCAGATGATAAGTTCATTAGAGTTAACTACACCTCAGATTGCAGCCCAAATATATGCTTTACAGAGTTCAAGTAACAGATGCATCTCAACATCGACTGTTCAGAGGAGACCACGTGAAATCAGGCCTTCATGGTCAAATTGCTGCAAAGAAATCACTACTAAAGGACACCAATTACAAGAAGAGACTTACTTGGGCCAAGAAACACGAGCACTGGACATTAGACCAGTGGAAATTTGTCCTTTGGTCTGATGAGCCCAAATGTTAGAGTTTTGGTTCCAACCACCGTGTCTTTGTGAGACGCAAAGTAGGTGAACGGATGATCTCCGCATGTGTGGTTCCCACCGTGAAGCATGGAGGAGGAAGTGTGATGGTGTGGAGCTGCTTTGCTGGTGACACTGTCAATGATTTATTTAGAATTCAAGGCACACTTAACCAGCATGGCTTCCACAGCATTCTGCAGCAATACGCCATCCCATCTGGTTTGCGCTTTGTGGGACTATCATATGTTTTTCAACAGGACAATGGCCCAAAACACACCTCCAGGCTGTGTAAGGGCTATTTGACCAAGGAGAGTGATAGAGTGCTGCATCAGATGACCTGGCCTCCACAATCACCCAAGCTCAACTCAATTGAGATGGTTTGGGATGAATTGGACCGGAGAGTGAAGGAAAAGCCGCCAACAAGTGCTCAGAATATGTGGAAACTCCTTCAAGACTGTTGGTAAAGCGTTCCTCATGAAGCTGGTTGAGAGAATGCCAAGAGCGTGCAAAGCTGTCATCAAGGCAAAGGGTGGCTACTTTGAAGAATCTCAAATATAAAATATTTGTTTATTTGTTTAAAACGTTATTGGTTACTACATGATTCCATATGTGTTATTTTATAGTTTTGATGTCTTCCCCATTATTCTAAAATGTAGAAAATTGTAAAAAGAAAGAAAAATCTTCAATTGGTAGGTTTGTCCAAATTTTTAACTGGTACTGTATATATATATATATATATTTATACTCTGGACCCTGAAGTCCAAATAGTTCCATATTTCTTAATTCCATTATTTTACTTTTTAGATTTGTGTGTATTGTTAGATTCAGTATTACTGCACTGTTGGAGCTAGGAACACAAGAATTTCGCTACACCAGCAATAACATCTGCTAAACATGTGTATGTGACCAATAAAATGTGATTTGATTTGATAGTTTGATTGCCACGTAAAGGTGTCACGTACGCGAGGAGAGACGAACCAAGGGACAGCGGATGTTGAGTTCCACATCATTTATTATAAAGTGAAACTTAGCAAAACAAAACAATATATCAAAAACCTAACAACGAAATGTGACTACGTGGTGCACATGCACAAAACACAAAATAACATCCCACAAATGCAGGTGGGGAAAAAGCTTACCTAAATATGATCCCCAATCAGAGGCAACGATAAACAGCTGCCTCTAATTGGGAACCACATTAACACCAACATAGAATTATCTATACTAGATCACCCCTTAGTCATGCCCTGGCCTACTACACCATAGAGAACTCAGGGCTCTCTATGGTCAGGGCGTGACAAAAGGACATGCCTGAGTTACTTTGTTAATTTAGTCCATGGTGGAGTAGTCCATTGGTGATGCTGGCTGTGAAGAGGGAACGGTTAATTCATTGAACATCATCTTCATGAAGACAAGATTTATCTCACGTGAGTTACGGTAGTTCACTGGGCGTGTGCGTGTGTGTTGCCACATATTACGGTCCTCTGAAAACTGTCGTGTGAACAGAGAAGGAGGGGTAAAAAGATTTTGCTAGTTCAAAAAGGGTGATCTCTAAAACTCAACAACAACCCCTAAAAGCCCATTGCATGTACAGATGGGTTAATAACTGTCTCATGGATCAACTTCATGAGAAGAGATAGGGAGAGGAGTCCAGTTCATTATTTTGTTGAACCTTTATTTAACTAGGTAAGATAGTAAAGAACAAACTCTTATTTACAGTGACGGCCAAACCCGGCCAAACCCTCCCCTAACCTGGACGACGCCGGGCCAATTGTGAGCTGGGCCAATTGGCTCAGACTCAAGAAGACCGTCCTCTGATGCTGCCATGTGTGTGTGGTGTGAGTGTGTGCGTGTGTGCGTGTGTGCGTACATGTGTGTGTGTGTGCAATGCGAGGCGAAGGTTTAAAGTTCCACACGATGTCTTTCCATCCAAATCCACAAAAAGTGAGAGCTGATTGACTTCCATACAGCATGTGATCACAGATTGAATTAACACTGGGATAATATATGCAGGCAGGGAGTTGGTATTTACTAATGAGTCCTGATCCCTACTCTGTGATATTTGAACGGGGAGTTTAGGCTCCTCTACACCACCTTTTGAAATCCTTTCAACGGCGCTGACTGCATGAAACAGGGCCTGCATCCCAAATGGCACCCTATTCCCCATATAGTGTACTACTTCTGACAAGGGACCATAGGGATCTTAGGGATCTGGTGCCATTTGGGACACACTTGGGGTATCAGACAAGGCCTTCATCAGGCTGGTATTCTGGTACTCTCGCTCCCCTGTCCTTAAAATGTGAAATCCATTTCAGGGCGAGAGGAGATTTATCTCTGATATTAGACCTCATTTTAAACGAAGGCTCAGTGACTTTCGTCGAAACGCTGACCAACAGTTAACGAGTTGTATTTAAAAATGTATTTAAGTGTCACTCCACAATGATACAATAATTTTAAAAAACTGATTTTTTTCTCACTTCATTGTGGACCACTCAAACTAGGTTTAGAGACACTACAGATAAACACGGTCAAACGTGTTTCAGGCGTCATCTATAATACATCTATACACATGTACCGTATGCAACATGACCCTGCAAACTGAGTACCCAAGGAGAGAGATAATACATCTATACACATGTACCGTATGCAACGTGACCCTGCAAACTGAGTAGCCAAGGAGAGAGATAATACATCTATACACATGTACCGTATGCAACGTGACCCTTCAAACTGAGTACCCAAGGAGAGAGAGGATGAGGACGAGGAGAGTGCAAAATAGTTAAGGGGATAGAGGGAGGTGTAAGGAGAGAGAGAGAGAGAGAGAGAGAGAGAGAGAGAGAGAGAGAGAGAGAAAAAAAGTGAGAGAGGTAAATGGAAGACAGAGGAGGAAAGTGAAAACAGGCAGGGAGAGATAACCAGTCTGAGTGAAAGTTCCCTCAGTCCTCCCTCTCTCTTCTGAGTGTGAACAATAAGGACTGTGGTAAAGACAAACAAAAAAGGGTATAAACAGGGTCTCTCTCTCTCTCTCTCTCTGTTAGTAAGCTGGCAGGGCGGAGGGGTGTTAAATCTCCAGTGCAGAGGGGCCATTAGCTGGGTCTAGACCGGGGATCTGTCAGTGCCGGGGGGGAAGAGATATAACGTGACACCACCCCTCTACACGCCACAGGAAATTTCTCCCGAAAAACACTTTTAAGGGTTGTTTAGTGGGCGTCACGCTGGGCATTAAAACACCAACAGTTCCTCTACTCCTACTCTGGGCTTAATGAGAGATATGGAGGGGGGAGAGAGGGGGACAGGCACTATCTGAGCACTTGGGCTAATGCCAGCCATGACAAGTGAGAGATGGCCAGTTAGCATGTCAGAATGTCTAATGGCTAATGTTAGCAGTGGTGCATTGACTTAGTCCAACAGTCCTGATGCACAGTGCATTTGTATGAGTATGAGACGTTTGACAATACACCTGACTTCACATATATTTTGATTCCATATAATACATTTCCTCTATTTCTAATCTATATGGCATAAATTGTGTTGAGTATAAATCCATATACACTCACATACAGTACTTACAGTACATTTACACGCACTACTACTAGACACACGCCTAAACCCCTCCAAGCCAGCTCCATGCACATGACCCAGCCCAGAGCAAAACGTATCGGCGACATTCAGCTAGGAAGCAGTGAGGACCAGCGGTCACTAATTTAGCATAAAAATAGGAGTGATGGAAATGCATTACATTTGTGCAATGGGGTCAGTTTTCGCCCTATGAATGACATGTACAGTGGGGGAAAAAAGGAAATGTGTTATGTTTAATCACATGGAAATCACTGCGGTAGTCATGCATAGTTCGATAACAGATCAATCACACTGACTTACTGATACAGTATTAAAGGACCAATCCGTGATATGTACAGTCTTTATTGAGCGTTTAACTAAATGATATATAACTATTGATTTGACTGAATTCATCTGGAATACTATTCAGCATTTACAGTATAAAGGCTCTGTGACTGCATATGTCTAGCTACATAAACTAAAGTAACATATGGAATTGTTTTAATGATGGTCATACCAAGGTTCATTTAGCTATTGGATTTGGAATTGTATTGGTATAAAACAAAATAATGATTTGATGAAACATTGAATTTCGCCTTATGGCTATTAGCCCCTAGAAACACATTGAATAACAGATTCATACAGGGAAAAACAGAAAGCAAACAAAAAATCAAAGCAAAGTTTGTTTTGAAGTGTCTGTATCTAGGAAAAATGAGAAAGATTAAGATATGTTTGTTTTTTTACACATACATTATTTATCCCCTTTTTAGGCACGTAACTACTTCCATTTACAGCACATTTGGAAAGTATTCAGACCCCTTGACTTTTTCCACATTTTGTTACGTTACAGCCTTATTCTAAAACGGATTGAATTCCCACACAAAATCCCATAACAACAAAGCAAAAACAGTTTTTTAGAAATGTTAGCAAATGTATAAAAAAAAAAAAAAAAACTGAAGTATCGCAGTATGCAGACCCTTTACTCAGTACTTTGTTGAAGCACCTTTGGCAGTGGGTACAGCCTTGAGTCTTGGGTATGACGCTACAAGCTTGGCACACCTGTATTTGGAGAGTTTCTCCCATTATTCTCTGCAGATCCTCTCAAGCTCTGTCAGGTTGGATGGGGAGCGTTGTTGCACAGATTTTTTCAGGTCTCTCCAGAGATGTTCGATCAGGTTCAAGTCCGGGCTCTGGCTGGGCCACTCAAGGACATTCAGAAACTTGTCCTGAAGCCAATCCTGAGTTGTCTTGGTTGTGTGCTTAGGGTCGTTGTCCTGCTTGAAGGTGAACCTTGGCCCCAGTCTGAGGTCCTGAGCGCTCTGGAGCAGGTTTTCATCAGGATCTCTCTGTACTTTTCTCCGTTCATCTTTCCCCAATCCCAACTAGTCTCCCAGTCCCTACCGTTGAAAAACATACTCACAGCATGATGCTACCACCACCACGCTTCACCGTAGGAATGGTGCCTGGTTTCTTCCAGACGTGACGCTTGCCATTCAGACCAAAGTGTTCAATGTTGGTTTCATCAGACCAGAGAATCTTGTTTCTCATGGTCTGAGTGTACTTTATGTGCCTTTTGACAAACTCCAACCTGGCCGTAATGTGTCTTTTACTGAGTAGTGGCTTAAGTCTGACCACTACCATAAAGGCCTGATTGGTGGAGTGCTGTAGAGATGGTTGTCCTTCTGGAAGGCTCTCCCATCTCCACAGAGGAACTCTGGAGCAGGACAACGACCCCAGAGTGACCATCTGGTTCTTCGTTGACCAAGGCCCTTCTCCCACGATTGCTCAGTTTGGCCGGGCGGCCAGCTCTAAAAAGAGTCTTGGTGATTCCAAACTTTTTAAATTTAAGAATGTGTTCTTGGGTAGCTTCAATGTTGCAGACACTTTTTGGTACCCTTCCCCAGATCTGTGCCTCGACACAATCATGTCGTTTCGGAGCTATACAGACAATACCTTCAACCTCATGGCTTGGTTTTTGCTCTGACATGCACCGTCAACTGTGGGACCTTAAATAGACAGGTGTGTGCCTTTTCAAATCATGCCCAATCAATTTAATTTACCACAGGTGGACTCCAATCAACTTCTGGAAACATCTGAAGGATGATCAATGGAAACAGGATGCACCTGAGCTCAATTTCGAGTCTCATAGCAAAGGGTGAGAACACTTCTATAAATAAGGTATCAGTTTTATTTTTTTTATAAATTATCAAAAATATCTAAAAACCTGTCTTTGCTTTGTCATGATGGGGTATTGTGTGTAGATTGATGAGGAAAACAATAATTGCATCAATTTAGATAAGGCTGTAAAGTAACAAAATGTGGAAAAAGTCAAGGGGTCTGAATACTTTATAAATGCACTGTATACTTCCATTCATTTTTTAAACTGGTACCGGGCTACCTTCGGACGAGTCTTGTGAGGCTTGTGGTCTACAGCAAAATAACCAACATGTCCGTGAGAGTCTCACCTTTCCACAGAGGGGTCACAGTAGCATGTAGCCCAAACTGTCCGGATGCTACAGACAGAAGTCGGCAGATCGGCGCTACCAAGTCCTGTGATGATTGTGGGGGTTGTAGAGCAAAACGGAGAACACCATCATGCTCGTGATAATCTCATCTTTCCATAGAAAGCCGTTCACTACAGAAGTTTTCATGACAAGATCCATTTTTGGGATGTCTCATATTTTAAACCGACAGATTTTGATGGTGAATTTGTATTATGCTAATTAGATTCCCGCGGGGGCACAGTCATTGACTCTAAGGGGTACATTTTCTGCGTTATCTGTTCAATTATTTATGACTGTTGTCTTAAAACACACAAACCAAATCGATGCATACACTTCTAGAGGTAAGCAGTGTGTGTGTGTGTGTGTGTGTGTGTGTGTGTGTGTGTGTGTGTGTGTGTGTGTGTGTGTGTGTGTATGTGCCAGTGTGTGTGTGTGTATGTGTGTGTGTGTGCTGCTGTGTCTGGGGCAACATCAATTATCCCGGCCTAGAGAGAGCTGCCCCCTGACCCTCAGTCCAAAGCAGTAAGCAGCAGGACACAATCCCATTTCTTCCTGAAGCCGTATTACCGCTGTCTCTCACCTGGGTTCAAATACTATTTGAACTCTTTCAAATACTTTCAGCATTTGCTTTAGCCTGCCTGAAGTGCCAGATGGGGAGTTTGCACTTTTTCAACTATTCTATTAGTCAATTTAGCCTGGAAAACTCAATCAAGCCCAGCTCAAGTGTTTGAAATTGCTTTAAATAATTTTTGAACCCAGGTCTGGCAGCCCCAGCCTCATGCCTCAGCCCTGTAGAACAGAACAGAAGACGGAAAAAAAGGCCTGTCAGTAATATCAATCAGTTTAGACCCAGAGTTACAAATCAGTGTTCAAATCCAGCCAAGCAGAGGTCCAGTTCACAGCGTTCACAGTGTTTCAAATTAGAACGAGGACGAACCACCGCATGACACAACTCAGCTAGCTGCACGACCGACCCAGCCAATCACATCAGAGTAAGTGGCGAGTCAAGGGGAAGTTAGGCAAAAGAAAGACAAACAGAGAGAGAGAGAGAGAGAGAGAGAGAGACACATGAGTGATCTCCTTCAGTTTGTTGTTAGTCACAAATTCTGTCTGTTAAACACACATGGAAACACAAAGGAAGTCACGAAGATTCAACTCGCCTCGCCTCTCCCCATGCCTCGCAGTGTTGACATGAGAGAAAGTGACAATGTCTGAGAAGGACAATGAGTGCTAAACTCCAGCTATAGCACATAGACATTTTCTATATCCACCAGTGAACTCTCCCCTCTTCTCGTTCTCTCCTCTCCTGTCCTGTCCTCTCCTCTTCCTTTCTCTCTTCTCTTCTTAACCTTAAACACGTTTGGAGCATCTCCCTCTGGTGCGAAATACGGCATGTTCATATCTGGAGTGTTTAGAGTGTTTTTTTATTTATGTTTGTTTTAAGCCTTAAACCTTACATTCACCATTTGCATTTAATGCCTAACCTTAATATTTCGTAATGAATGCCTAAATGTAACACTAACCTTAACTTTGGAGTGAATGCTTAAACTTATCTTCAAACACTTGATGTTTGGGACAACTTTGAATTTTGACGTTCGAGAAACATGGACGAATTCTGACGTTTGAATGTGAGAGCTTGTTGAAATAGCTGTGATAGGAGAAAACTGAAGATGAATCAACAAAATTCTAGTTACTCCACAATACTAACCTAAATTACAAAGTGAAAAGAAGGATGCCTGTACAAAATATAAGTATTCCAAAACATGCATCCTGTTTACAATAAGGCACTAAAGTAATACTGCAAAAAATGTGGCAAAGAAATTCACTTTTTGTCCTGAATACATAGCAAAAAGAAAAGATGGCGCCGGAGAACAAGGCTGACGTTTTACGTATTCCTAAAAAAAAAAGGTTTTGTGTTTGTTTCTTTGCGTTGTTTGTAACTTTTTTTTAAAACTAATTTTGTACATAATGTTGCTGCTACTTATGACCGAAAATAACTTCTGGACATCAGGACTGTGTATTTTTGTAAATAACAGCCTTTGCACGATATCTAAGGAAGTCTCAAGGTTTTGCTCGCCGGAGGAAGAGTATCGCATGATAGATAAGCTGTAGACTACACTATCTACCGAGAGAGTTTTCATCTGTATTTTTCGTAGCCGTCTACATACCACCACAGACTGATGATGGCACTATAGACTGAATGAGCTGTAAGAAAACAAGAAAACGCTCACCTAGAGGCGGCGCTCCTAGTAGCCGGGGACTTTAATGCAGGGAAATTTAAACCTGTCTTACCACATTTCTATCAGCATGTTAAATGTACAACCAGGGGGAAAAAACTCTGGACCACCTTACTCCACAGACAGAGACGCATGCAAAGCTCTCCCTCGCCATCCATTTGGTAAATCTGACCATAATTCTATCCTCCTGATTCCTGCTTAGAAGCAAAAATTAAAGAAGGAAGCACCAGTGACTCAATCAATAAAAAAGTGGTCAGGTGAAGCAGATGCTAAGCTAAAGGATTGTTTTGCTAGCCCAGACTGGAATATGTTCCGGGATTCCTCCGATGGCATTGAGGAGTACACCGCATCAGTTATTGGCTTCATCAATAAGTGCATCAATGATGTCGTTCGCCAAATCTCATCAACAACCTAAGGGCCCTGGGACTAAACACCTCCCTCTGTAACTGTAACCTGGACTTCCTGACGGGCCACCCCCAGGTGGTAAGGGTAGGTAACAACACATCTGCCACGCTGATCCTCAACAAAGGGGCCCCTCAGGGGTGCATGCTCAGTCCCCTCATGTACTCCCTGATCACTCATGACTGCACGACCAAGCACGACTCCAACACCATCATTAAGTTTGCCAATGAAACAACAGTGGTAGGCCTGATTACCGACAACAACGAGACAGCCTATAGGGAGGTCAGAGACCTGGCCATGTGGTGTCAGGACAACAACCTCTCCCTCAACGGGATCAAGGCAAAAAAGATGATTGTGGACTACAGGAAAAAGAGGACCAAGCACGTCCCCCACTGTCATCGAAGGGGCTGTAGTGGAGCAGGTTGAGAGCTTCAAGTTCCTTGGTGTCCACATCACCAACAAACTAACATGGTCCAAGCACACCAAGACAATCGTGAGGAGGGCACAACAAAACCTATTCCCCCTCAGGAGATTGAAAAGATTTGGCATGGGTCCTCAGATCCTCAAAATGTTCTACAGCTGCACCATCGACAGCATCCTGGCTAGTTGCATCACTGCCTGGTATGGCAACTGCTTGGCCTCCGATCGCAAGGCACTACAGAGGGTAGTGCATACGGCCCAGTACATCACTGGGGCCAAGCTTCCTGCCATCCAGGACCTCTATACCAGGCGGTGTCAGAGGAAGGTCCTAAAAATTGTCAAAGACTCCAGCCATTACGTTTGGGGGAAATTCAATGCAACACATTACTGAGTACCACTCTTTGTATTTTCAAGCATGGTGGTGGCTGCATCATGCTATGGGTATGCTTGTCATCGGCAAGGACAAGGGAGTTGTTTAAGATAAAAAGACAAGTAATAGAGCTAACCACAGGCAAAGTCCTAGAGGAAAGCCGGGATCTGTCTGCTTTCCAGACACTGGGAGACAAATCCACAAATAACCTAAAACACAAGGCCAAATATACACTGGAGTTGCTTACTGTAGCAAGACGACATTGAATGTTCCTGACTTGCCTAGTTAAAGTCTGACTTAAATCAGCTTGAAAATCAATGGCAAGACTAGAAAATGGCTGTCTAGCAATGATAAACAAACAATGTTTAAATTATTTTTTAAACAATAATGGCCAAATATTGTACAATCCAGGTTTGCAAAGCTTTCAGAAACTTACCCAGAAAGACTCTGCAATCGCTGCCAAAGGTGATTCTAACATGTATTGACCTAGGGGGTTAAATACCTATCTAATCAAAATATATTAGTGTTTCATTTTCAATTAATAAAACAAAAAGACAATGAATCCTACTTTGTAACACAACAAAATGTAAAAAAAAAAGCCAACAGGTGTGAATACTTTCTTTAGGCAAAGTATTCACATTAAAAGGCCTACGCTGATGCTCGCACCTTGGCAAAATCAGCCAGAAGGGAGGCACTGATGCCTGTACTGAGTGGGCAACCCTAGTGGCGAGAGCTATGGGCTTACTGAGAGAGGCAACAAGGAGGCCGTTGACTTCTAGCGGGAAAGTCGGCCACATGGGAAATTATCCCTGCAGCTCCGGAGCCTGGAGCATGAAATTGAAGCCGTCCGGACGGAGCATCTGACTAGAACCTTCCCTCATATTCAGAATAATTAACTATAGCACTACTCCTGCACAGCACTATAATACCGTCCCATCTATTGTCTCCCTGCCAGGGCTCCGTTGAGGTGTCGGCAAGGTTACCGACACCATGCTACAGAGGAAGTAGTGGAACTGATACTGAGAGAAAGATGAGAGAGAAATGGATTGTTTCACTTTTGTTTATTATCTACTTCACTTGCTTTGACAATGTAAACATATGTTTCCCATACCAATAAACCATTTGAATTGAATTGAATTGAATTGAGAGAGAGAGAGAGAGAGAGATAGAGAGAGGGAGAGAGAGAGAGACATTGGAAAGAATTAACAAAAAAAACAGAGCAAACTAGAATGCTATTTGGCCCTACACAGAGAGTACACAGCGGCAGAATACCTGACCACTGTGACTGACCCAAAATTAAGGAAAGCTTTGACTATGTACAGACTCAGTGAGCATAGCCTTGCTATTGAGAAAGGCCGCCGTAGGCAGACATGGCTCTCAAGAGAAGACAGGCTATGTGCTCACTGCCCACAAAATGAGGTGGAAACTGAGCTGCACTTCCTAACCTCCTGCCCAATGTATGACCATATTAGGGAGACATATTTCCCTCAGATTACACAGATCAACAAAGATTTCGAAAACAAATCCAATTTTGAAAAACTCCCATATCTACTGGGTGAAATTCCACAGTGTGCCATCACAGCAGCAAGATTTGTGACCTGTTGCCACGAGAAAAGGGCAACCAGTGAAGAACAAACACCATTGCAAATACAACCCATATTTATGCTTATTTATTTTATCTTGTGTCCTTTAACCATTTGTATATTGTTAAAACACTGTATATATATATATATAATATGACATTTGTAATGTCTTTACTGTTTTGAAACCTCTGTATGTGTAATGTTTACTGTTCATTTTTGTTGTTTTTCACTTTATATATTCACTTTGTATGTTGTCTACCTCACTTGCTTTGGCAATGTTAACACATGTTTCCCATGCCAATAAAGCCCTTGAATTGAATTGAATTGAGAGAGAGAGAGAGAGAGAGAGAGAGAGAGAGAGAGAGAGAGAGAGAGAGAGAGAGAGAGAGAGAGAGAGAGAGAGAGAGAGAGAGAGAGAGAGAGAGAGAGAGAGAGAGAGAGAGAGAGAGAGAGAGAGAGAGAGAGAGAGAGAGAGAGAGAGAGAGAGAGAAAAAGCTGAGCTGCAATGCTAGAGTACAGCTAAACCGTTTAGGCCAGCTAAGGACTACAGTGTGTTTAAACAGCGAGACAAGGACTAAACCGCTAAATAACAATGGCTGAACGGTCAGGGTATACAACTGGGTATATTATTGTGGCGGTTTCAATGACTTTGTAACAACAACGGATTACACACGTCACCTCAAACAAGAGCTGAATCATTTGAATTCCCACTCTGAAAACATTCTCTGTCTATAAACTATGTTTGAAGGACCAATTCTGGTTTGCAGGACTTTAAGAGGTTACTACGTGGGTTGACTGCATGTCTGAGGGGTTGAGAAAAAAGATAGAGCAGTAGAAGAGAGGGAGTGTGGGAACATTAAGATGGAGGATAAATGACACTTGAGACGGTCAAGACAACAAGGTTTTACAACAAAGTCGGTTAATACGAACAGGGGCTCTACACGTTAAACTTTTACTATGGCGTCTGTATTTATCTTGCAAACTGTGTTTTGTAAATGTACTGAGTGACCAGATCCATCCCTAAACTTCCTGTTCAAAATCAACACAACATCACAACAAAGGCAAGTTCATTTCTAAGGAGACAAACACTACCGCAGTAGCTCCTTACAACTCTCCTGCAAATCTCACAACCCTCACCCATATTGCACCTAAAGGGTTAACCCCAAACACATCCACCCAGCCGCACACCCACCTATCAACCCCCTTACTCTGAAAGAGTAGTTTTCTTTCAAATACCCACCAGGCTAGTTTATTTTTCACATTTGTAATTAGGGTCCGCTCCTGACGAACTGTCTGAGGGCCCTACTTAATCGGATGCCAGAGGCCTCAGGGGCCACACATTGATTCCTTCACTGGGAAATAAATTCAATCAGATGCATTATTAAACTGACTGGGAATCAGTGGGGAAGGCGCGCATGGCAGACGGACGGCAAGGATGGTTGGGAGGATGAGGGAAGCAGAGGAGTGAAGGTGGAATGTTAATTGCAAACTAATCAAAGCCGAGAGAGTGAATCAAGAAAGGGAGATGGAGGAGAGATTTGAGCAGCGGAGGAGAGGGATGATGGCTTGAGGAGGGATGAGCACATGCACATACACATGCATACAAACACACACAAACACACACCACACAATGTGTGAAACCTTTGAACATTTCTCCCAGTGATTCAACCTTGATTAGAGATAACAAGTCTTAATGAGAAGTCCAGTAATCAGATGAAACACCTTAGAGATGTACCTTCCTCTGAATGCTAAACACCATGGGCACTGCTCTGCTGTCGATCACACGAGTCCTTGGCCCACCCAAATTACACAGTCTAGCAACAGAATATATGAATGTCTCTTTGATAATGCTTTGAATTTCATCTTTCCAAAATAAGGTCAATCTAAAGTGACAATGTGGGTTATTTTCTGCAGTAAAGAATATTGAATAAAAACAAATCTGAAGAGATCAAAACGCTTTTCAGCTCTGTCTTTGCTTTGGATGTCAGGTTCTATGGATTCGGAAAACTGGGAGAATATAAATCAAAGCAGATCACATCGTATTGGTCACGAACACATATTTCATAGATGTTATTGTGGGTGTAGCAAAATGCTTGTGTTCCTAGCTCCAACGGTGCAGTAATATCTAACAATTCACAACAACACACACAAATCTAAAAGTAAAAGAATGGAATTTAGAAATATATAAATATTAGGATGAGCGATGTCAGAGTGGCATTGGCTAAAACAGTAGAATATAATACAGTATATACATAGGAGATGAGTACAGCAGTATGTAAACATTATTAAAGTGGCAAAGTGCCCCCGGTGATGCGTTGGGCAGACCACACCACCCTCTGGAGAGCCCTGCGGTTGCGGGAGGTGCAGTTGCCATACCAGGCGTTGACACAGCCCAACAGGATGCTCTCAATTGCGCATCTGTAAAGTTTGTGAGGGTCTTAGCGGCCAAGCCACATTTCTTCAGCCTCCTGAGGTTGAAGAGGCGCCGTTGCTCCTACTTCACCACACTGTCTGTGTGGGTGGACCATTTCAGACAGTCAGTGATCTGTACGCCGAGGAACTTGAAGCTTTCACCTTCTCCACTGTGGTCCCGTCGATGTGGAAAGGGTCTTGCTCCCTCTGCTGTTTCCTGAAGTCCACGATCAGCTCCTTCATTTTGTTGAAATTGAGGGAGAGGTTATTTTCCTGGTATCACTCTGCCAAAACCTCGTCATTGTTGGTATTCAGTCCTACTACTGTTGTGTCGTCTGCAAACTTGATGATTGAGTTGGAGGTGTGCGTGGCCACACAGTCATGGGTGAACAGGGAGTAAAGGAGGGAGCACAGCACGTACCCTTGTGGGGCCCCTGTGTTGAGAATCGGCGAAGAGGAGGTATTTCTTCCTACCTTCACCACCTGGGGTGGCCCGTCAGGAAGTCCAGCACCCAGTTACACCGGGCAGGGTTCAGACCCAGTGTCCCAAGCTTAATAATGAGCTTGGAGGGTACTATGTGTTGAAGGCTGAGCTATAATCAATTAACAGCATTCTTACATAGGTCCAGATGGGATAGGGCAGTGTGCAGTGCGATGGAGATTGCATCGTCTATGGATCTATTGGGGCAGTAAGCAAATTGAAGTGGGTCTAGGGTGTCAGGTAAGGTAAAGTTGATATGATCCTTAAATAGCCTCTCAAAGCACTTCAGACCAGAGTTGAATAAACCTTAGCACGGGTACTTCCTGTTTGAGTTTCTGCCTATAGGAAAGGAGGAGCAAAATGGAGTCGTGATCTGATTTGCCAAAGGGAGGGCGGGGAGGGCCTTGTAGGCATCTCGAAAGGGGGAGTAGCAGTGGTCAAGTGTTTTCTACACTACAGTCAATGTGTTGATAGAACTTCAGTAGCATTTTCGTCAAATTTGCTTTGTTAAAATCCACAGCTACAATAAATGTGTCCTCTGGATATGTGGTTCCTGTTTGCATAAAGTCCAGTGTAGTTCCTTGAGGGCCGTCGTGGTATCGGCTTGAGGGGGAGTACACACGGCTGTGACAATAACCGAAGACAATTCTCTTGGGATGTGATACGGACGGCATTTGATTGTGAGGTATTCTTGGTCGGAGGAACAAAAGCACTTTCTGTATGTTATCACAATCACACCATGAATAGTTAGTCATGAAACATACACCACTGCCTTTCTTCTTCCGGAGAGTTCTTTATTCCTGTTTGTACAATGTACTGAGAACCCAGTTGGCTATATGGGTGGGGACAGTATATCCCAAGAGAGCCATGATTCCGTGGAACAGAGTACGCTACAGTCCCTGAAGTCTCTCTGGAAGGAGATCCTCACCCTGAGCTCGTCTATTTTATTGTCCAGAGACTGAACATTCGCGAGTAATATACTCGGAAGCGGTGGATGGTGTCGGACTAGAAGTCCCCTCCGAATACCTCTTTTCCACCGGCGTCGTCTTGGAGCAGCCTCTGGGATATGTTCAAATGACTTGGGGGTACAAACAAAGGATACATTTCAGGAAAGCCGTATTCTTGGACTTAATGCTGGTGAGTTACCGCCGCTCTGATATCCAAAAGTTATTTCCGACTGTATGGAATAACACAAAAAATGTTCTGGGCGTGGGCCTCCTGAGTGGCGCAGTGGTCTATGGCCAGTGCTAGATGCGTTACTACAGACCCCGGTTTGATACTGGGCTGTGTCGCAGCTGGCCATGACCAGGAGACCCATGAGGTGATGCATAATTGGCCCAGCATCGTCCAGGATAGGGCAGGGTTTAGCCGGCCGGGATTACCTTGTCCCATCGCGTTCTAGCAACTCCTGTGGAGGGCCGGGCGCATGCACGCTGACATGGTCGCCAGGTGTACAGTGTTCCATCAGACACATTGGTGCGGCTGACTTCCGGGTTAAGCGAGCAGTGTGTCAAGAAGCAGTGCGGCTTGGCGGGGTTGTGTTTCGGAGGACGCACGGTTCTCGACCTTCGCCTCTCCCAAGTCCGTACGGGAGTTGCAGCGATGGGACAAGACTGGAACTACCAATTGGATATGACGAAATTGGGGAGAGAAAAGGGGGTCATTTTTAAAAATTACAAATAAATAAATAAAAATGGGCTAATAATGAAATGACATACCCCAAAAAGTTATACTGCAAAGTTGCTTAGGAGATAGCTAAGCTGCCATGTCTGTCGGCGCCATCTTCTGAGTTATTAGTCTGATTTATCTAGCTCTGAGAACCCCTGTAAGCTATGGATCAAGCACAGTGGGGAAGAGTGGATGGATATGCTGAAGGAGACTAGAGCACGGCCTTTCAGTGGATGGATACACTGCTAGAGAGGGGTTCTAGAGATGACACTAATTTGACATGGGAGCTGAGGTCGATACAAAGTCTTGATTGCCGCAGCTTTCCCACATTCTCAGCAGAGTCAGCTAGTGAGTGTGTGTGTGTGTATGTGTGTGTGTGTGTGTGTGTGTGTGTGTGTGTGTGTGTGTGTGTGTGTGTGTGCGCGCGCGCGCATGTGTCTATGTTTTTACAGTAGGAGTTGAGTAGTTCCTCACCTGTAGCTTCCTTTAAAAAACACCCACAGGAGACCTCCTCTCTGCTACACATGGCCCTCACCTCTCCAAAACCCATTTAACCTCTCAGCAGAGTCCAGAGCTACGAAGCCATGCACATTCACATTGCTTGCAGTGCAGTGTGTGCTCTGTTTGTCACCCAGACAGACCCCTTCTCTCAGGATTGTACCTGTCTAGCATAGTGTCTGTGTGTTGTGTTCTCAATCTCTTGGTGGCTTCTCTCCTTAGAACAATCTCTGAGCCTGCCCGAGTCACCGATGTCTAATCAAATACACACTCAGGGTGAGACTGCAACCCCCCATCTCACACACACACACACACACACACACAGCAGGCCCTCCAAACAGCAGCCCAAGGTCACCCTTTCTCCAGTGTGTCAGATCTCGACACTCCACCATTTCCAGCACCACTTTTTCCTCCATACTGCTTCTGAAAATTGCTTGCAGCTGCTGTTCTGTTGGCGGCCCATACAGAAGTCCTTCTATACAGTACGGTAGGAACGAGCAGGGCCAAGGGGAGAGGAACTGGCAATGAGAGAGACATTTTTTTGCCATTTGAACCAGCAGGCAGAGAGCACTATATAAGAGCATCAGTAAGGACGAAGCTAATTCATTCCGGATTGTCTCTGACACAGTTGATGTGAGTATACAGTGCATTCGGAAAGTATTCAGACCCCGAGGCTTTTTCCATTTTTTTTTAACATTACAGCTTTATTCTAAAATGTATTAAATTGTTTGTTTCCCCCTAATCAATCTACACACAATACCGCAACTCAACAATAACCCCTAAAAGCCCATTGCATGTACAGATGGGGTCAATAACTGTCTCAAGGAACATCTTCATGAGAAGAGATAGGGAGAGGAGTCCAGTGCATCATTTTTATTTAAATTAGACCTTTATTTAACTAGGCAAGACAGTTAAGAACAAACTCTTATTTACAATGACGGCCAAACCCGGACAACGCTGGGCCAATTGTGCACCACCCTATGGGCCTACCAATCACAGCCTGATGTGATGCAGCCTGGATTCAAACCAGAGACTGTAGTGACGCCTCTTGCACTGAGATGCAGTGCCTTAGACCGCTGCGCCGCTCGGGAGCCTAAATTTCTCTCCAGATCTCTCCAGAGATGTTCGATTGAGTTCAAGTCCGGCTGGATCACTCAAGGATATTCAAAGACTTGTCCCAAAGCCACTCCTGCATCTAGGCTGTGTGCTTAGGGTCATTGTCCTTTTGGAAGGTGAACCTTTACCCCACTCTAGAGCAGGTTTTCATCAAGGATCTCTCTGTACTTTGCTCCGTTCATCTTTGCCTCAATTCTGACTAGTCTCCCAGTCCCTGCCGCTGAAAAACATCCCCACAACATGATACTGCCACCACAATGCTTCACCGTAGGGATGGTGCCAGGTTTCCTCCAGATGTGACGCTTGGCATTCAGACCAAAGAGTTCAATCCTGGTTTCATCAGATTATAGAATCTTGTTTCTCATGGTCTGAGAGTCTTTAGGTGCCTTCTGGCAAACTCCTAGCGGGCTGTCATGTGCCTTTTACTGAAGAGTGGCTTCTCTCTGACCACTCTCTACCATAAAGGCCTGATTGGTGAAGTGCTGCAGAGATGCTTGTCTTTCTGGAAGGTTCTCCCATCTCCACAGAGGAACACTGGAGCTCTGTCAGAGTGACCATCGTCTTCTTGGTCACCTCCCAGACCAAGGCCCTTCTCCCCCGATTGTTCAGTTTGGTCGGGGTGGCCAGCTCTAGTAAGTCTTGGTGGTTCCAAACATCTTCCATTTAAGAATGATGGAGGCCACTGTGTTCTTGGGGACCTTCAATGCTGCAGACATTTTGTGGTACCCTTCCCCAGATATATGCCTGTCAACTGTGGGACCTTATATAGACAGGTGTGTGCCTATCCAAATCATGTCCATTCAATTGAATTTACCACAACATCTCAAGGATGATCAATGGAAACAGGATGCACCTGAGCTCCATTTCGAGTCTTATAGCAAAGTGTCTGAATACTTATGCAAATAAGGTATTTCTGTTTTTTTATATTTCATAATTTTGCAAACATTTCTAAAAACCTGTTTTCGCTTTATCACTATGGGGTATTGTGTGTAGATTGATGAGAATAAATTTTAGAACCAGGCTGTAACAAAATGTGGGAAATGGGGTCTAAAAACTTTCCGATATGAGTATATAACAGCTCTATGACTCTCCTCCCATAGCCATAGAGTTTAGTATAATGGCAGGTGAGTTATGGCTATAAAGAAATGGCTGCAATCTCACGGTTATCGCTGTACAGTAATACCCAATACCCATACCCATGGCTTGATCAATGACCAGGGCTAAGTCATTACGGCTGCGTTAAAAAGTAATAAACAGCGGCATGTGAACAAGCCTCCCGGTGCTTGTTTTCAAACGCAGCCCCGTGACACAGGTCATGTGCTGGTGGCAATTATGAAAAAATGGAGTGCAGCCCACAGTGAATCCTGCGTAATTAATAAGCAGGATGTGAGCGTCGTGGAACAGGGTTTAGAGCTGACCTCGGGTCTGTGTGAGTGTGACAGGGGGGCACAGAAGTACAGTAGGGTCAGTTGGCCGTGTATGTAATATATATATATATATATATATATATATATATATATATATATATTATTTTTTTTAAATATATATACCTTTATATAACTAGGCAAATCAGTTAGGAACACATTCTTATTTTCAATGACGGCCTAGGAACGGTGGGTTAACTGCCTATAATAACTACAACCTAAAACGTCTTACCTGGGAATATTGAAGACTCATGTTAAAAGGAACCACCAGCTTTCATATGTTCTCATGTTCTGAGCAAGGAACTGAAACGTTAGCTTTCTTACATAGCACATATTGCACTTTTACTTTCTTCTCCAACACTTTGTTTTTACATGATTTAAACCAATTTGAACATGTTTCATTATTTAATTGAGGCTACATTGATTTTATTGCTGTATTATATTAAGTTAAAATAAGTGTTCATTCAGTATTGTTGTAATTGTCATTATTACAAATAAATGTACAAAAATTGGCAGATTAATCGGTATCGCTTTTTTTGGTCCCCCAATAATCGGTATCAGTATCGGCGTTGAAAAATCATAATCGGTCGACCTCTAGTGCAGACTGTGTGTCTTTGGTGAAAAAAGCTCTGTGAAAAAAAACACAGAAAACGTCAATCTGATTTCCAGAGGTAAGGGAAGGAAACACGTTCATTTTTAAAAATGAGGCGGGAATTGGTGGTGCAGCGGTTCAAATGTGACGGGGCTAAATAAGGTACCCACAATGCAGTTCAGGCTCACTGCTCTGGAACGGAGACGAGGAGAAAACACACGGTGGGCTGCTGGCTGGCTGATTTGGTTTTCCAACCCGCAGCTTCCTCGTACCTCATTTGCCACTGAGCTGGAGGCAATGTTCCTCTGGATGCCAGGATGTGTGTGGTGCGTGGCGTGGGCATGTGAGTGTGTTGGAGGTGTCCTAAAGGCCCATTTGTTTTTTTTTGTTGTTCATCCATCCCCATGCATCCATTCCTCCATACACATCTACGCAACAGTACGGGAAAGAGAGCGTCTGAACTCACGGCGTCGGCCTCGTCTGATCCGTCGGCACACTCCGGCTCTCCGTCACAGCGCCACCGCTGGGGAACACACTGGCCATTCTCACACGCAAAGTCTGTGGTGGCACATGTCTTCTTTGCTGCTTAGAGAGAGAGAGAGATAGGGAAGGAGAGAGAGATAGGGAAGGAGAGAGAGAGATCAGATTAATATTCTAAGTCAAATACACAACACAAGCTAAGTGTAATGGAGTCTCGTTTCGAACAAATTATGAAAACCTCGAGGTCGGGTTTACAATCAGGTCCACTATGTAATAAGCAAACTACACAAAAAGTGTCCAGATGCAAGCTTCAGTTCATATACCCATATACCCTCCCAAATCTGTCTAATTTCTCTCAGTACCCAGAGATTAGATGTTAGATGACCAGTCTCATAACCCATCTAACCCCATTCTCCAGTCACTCTCCCCGAGCAGAGCGGAGCAGCCCGGGGAAAATTGGAGCGCTTGAGCGTGTCACAGGGAGAGCTAAAGCTCCTTCTTCTTGACCGGGAGAGTTCTGAACAAGAGAAAGCACTCAACTCATGTGAGAGAGAGAACAATGCCTCGCTCCACTAGCCTGATGAACAACACACACCGGGACTAACTCTCCTGTTCTCTTCCTCATTTACATGCCTTGGTTTAAACAGAGTTGTGCCCACGCGTCGACACTAGCCTAAAATGTAAATTAGTGGTGTGCTAGGCTAGCTAGAATCACTGCAGTGGAGTGTGAGGGGGATCGCTAGGGGTTTAGCCTTGCCTGGCTGGGGAGAGGCTAGTTAGGCTAAAGATTTTAGCCTAAAAATGTCAGCTACATTGACTACATCTCATGTAGGTTATTGTACTGTAGCACGAATCAGAATCACTGTAGTGGAGTGTGATGATTGCTATGGCCTAGCCCAGTCTGGCTGAGTAGACTAGAGGCTTGTTAGCCTATTGTTTATGTGATGTAGCCTACCTTGGGTGGCCAGACTGGGGGGTTCAAATCACTGCATATGAATGATGCCCCCACCAGGGACTCATAACACAACAGGAAGATAGTGTAGTGAAACAAAACGTGTCGGATTCGGACCATTACACCTGACAGCACTCGCGTCATTACCTGCTAGGTTACTGCCTGACATGTTGGAAAGTACAGAGAAGTCACAAACAACTCCTAATACACCACCTAACACATTTGGTAATTGGTATTTTTATTAGGATCCCCATTTGCTGTTGCGAAAGCAGCAGCTACTCTTCCTAGGGTCCACATAGAACATGAAACATGGCATAATAGGGTCGTTCCACCAATTTGGTGCTTCTTGAGAAGTGTAACTTAGTCCGAAAAAAACCTTTTGATTTCACCTAATTTTAACATTCTGTCATAATGAGCACATAAACAACTAGTTTAACCATCTCAAGACGTGAAATTACAAAATGGCTATATTAAGTGCCAAATATAGTAAAAGGGTTGACAGTAACAGGGTTTCTTCTTAAATCAGCCATAAATCGCCTTGTGACAAGGGGAATGGACGCTTGTCGTGGCAATTGAATGCAAGCTTCTTCTTTTTTTTCAAACATTTCTAGGCTGTCTATCTATGGTTAACAGGGTTATACTCAACTCAGTTTTCCACTGTAAAACACCAGACAATGGCCGAAAAGACTAGAACCAGCACACCTGCTTTTATTAGACATTCAAAGCTTCTTTTGAAAAAAAAATAATAATAATAATTTTTTCACCATATTAAAATGAGAGTCCAGTTCATATAAAACATGGTTGACCTTAAAATGATGGACAGACGTAAATGAATCACTAATCACATGAATTATATAAATAATAGTGAAACTTTAAGTGGGTTCAAATCTTCCTAGAAGTGACACAGTGTTGACCGAGGGACATGTCAAAATGCTGAATTTTGAATGATCGAATTCTCCTTAAGTTCTATATTAAAGGGGAACTTCATTTGACATAACAGGATTTTACAATTCAATATTGGTGCACAATTTCTACTTAAAATATCAAAGGTACGCAAAAGGCACTCATTTCATGGAATGACCCATGAACGTTAATAGACAAAAAACAGCTCAAGGACCGAACTACGTACATTTGAGCAACACAATGGGGAAGTACCTAAAAGTCCTACCAACATCTTCTAATGGATGAGGACAAGAGTCTCCATTATAATGGGACATAAAGTAGAAGTATTTTCCCGATGGCTATAACAAAAACACCCAGATTCTATGATACAATTCTCAAGCAGTTAAAAAGAACTCCAAAGTCCAAAGTACATGGCTGTGAGGATTGCAGAGGAAGAAGCTACATCCACAGAGGTCCTGTGTAATGGAATTACACATCCCTGTAGACTCAACAAATCCCCTCCCGGTGTGTGCATGCGTGTGTGTGTGTGTGTGTTCGTGATCGCAATATCATGCGAGTGTGTCACTGAACACAAATCCCCTCCAGTCTCTTATTATTTTATCTGGGAATTCATCTAACTCCCTTCCATCTCCCCCCCTTCCATCTCCCCAGCCAGTCTTCCACTCCACACATACAAGACCAAAGGTATGTGGACACTCGTTGAAAATCTCATTCCAAAATCATGGGCATTAATATGGAGTTGGTGCCAACTTTGCTGCTACAACAGCCTCCACTCATCTGGGAAGGCTTTCCACTAGAAGATAGAACATTGAGCATTAGTGAGGTCGGGCACTGAAGTTGGCCGATTCGGCCTGGCTCGCAGCCGGCATTCCAATTCATCCCAAAGGTGTTTGATGGGGTTGAAGTCTTGGCCAGTCAAGTTCTTCCACATGGATCTCGACAAACCATTTCTGTATGGACCTCGCTTTGTGCACGGGGGCATTTTCATGCTGAAACAGGAAAGGGCCTGCACCAAACTGTTGCCACAAAGTTCGAAGCACAGAATCCTCTAGAATATCATTGCTTGCTGTAGCGTTAAAATTTCCCTTCACTGGAACTAAGGGGCCTAGCCCAAACCATGAAAAACAGCCCCAGACTATTATTCCTCCTCCACCAAACTTTATAGTTGGCACTATGCATTGGAGCAGGTAGTGTTCTACTGGCATCCGCCAAACCCAGATTTGTCTGTTGGACTGCCAGATGGAGAATTGTGATTAAGCACTTCAGAGAACTCGTTTCCACTGTTCCAGAGTCCAATGGTGGCGAGCTCAACACCCCTCCAGTCAATGCTTTGCATTACGGATGGTGATCTTAGGCTTGTGTGCGGCTGCTCGGCAATGGAAACCCATTTCATGAAGCTCCAGTCAAACAGTTCTTCTGCTGACGTTGCTTCCAGAAGCAGTTTGGAACTCAGTAGTGAGTGTTGCAATTGAGGACGATTTATATGAGCTACACGCTTCTGCACTCAGCCATCCCATTCTGTGAGTTGTGTTGTGTTGCCTACCACGTCGCAGCTGAGCCGTTGTTGCTCCTAGACGTTTCCACTTCACAATAACACCACTTACAGTTGACCGGGGCAGCTCAGATATTTGACAAACTGACTTGTAGGAAAGGTGGCATCCCATGACAGTGAGAAGTTGAAAGTCACTTGAGATCAGTAATGCCATTCTACTGCCAATGTTTGTCTATGGAGATTGCATGACTGTGTGCTCGATTTTATACACCTGTCAGCAACGGGTGGGGCTGAAATAGCCGAACCCACTAATTTGAAGTGGTGTCCACATATATACATTTTTTATTTAACCTTTATTTAACCAGGAAGGCCAAGTTTTCATTTACAACTGTGGTCTGGCCAAGATAAAGCAAAGCAGTGTGACAAACCCAACACAGAGTTACAAATGGGATAAACAAATGTACAGTCAATAACACAATGGGAAAAAATGATATACAGTGTGTGCAAATGTAGTAAGATTAGGGAGGTAAGGCAATAAATAGGTTATAGTGGCAAAAAATTACAATTTAGCATTAACACTGGAGTGATAGATGAGCAGATGATGATGTACAAGTAGAGATACTGTGATGCCAAATAGGCAAAAATAAAAAACAATATGGGGATGAGGTAGTTGGGTGGGCTATTTACAGATGGGCTGTGTACAGGTACAATGATCGGTAAGCTGCTTTGACAGCTGATGCTTACATGAAGTACCAGTCAAAAAATTTGGACACACCTCTTTATTTGTACTATTTTCTACATTGTAGAATAATAGTGAATACATCAAAACTATGAAAAAACACATATGGCATCATGTAGTAACCAAAAAAGTGTTAAACAAATCTAAATATATTTTATATTTGAGATTCTTCTAAGTGCCTTGATGACTTCTTTGCACACTCTTGGCATTCTCTCAACCAACTTCATGAGGTAGTCACCTGGAATGCATTTCAATTAACAGATGTGCCTTGTTAAAAGTTCATTTGTAAAATGTCTTTCCTTTTTAATGCATTTGAACCAATCAGTAGTGTTGTGACAAGGAGGGGATGGTATACAGAAGATAGTCTTATTTGGTAAAAGTCCATATTATGGCAAGAAGAAGAAAAGAGAAACGACAGTCCATCATTACATTAAGACATGAAGGTCAGGCCTCCCGGGTGGCGCAGTGGTTAAGGGCGCTGTACTGCAGCGCCAGCTGTGCCATCAGAGACTCTGGGTTCGCGCCCAGGCTCTGTCGTAACCGGCCGGTACCGGGAGGTCCATGGGGCGACGCACAATTGGCCTAGCGTCGTCCGGGTTAGGGAGGGCTTGGTCGGTAGGGATGTCCTTGTCTCATCGCGCACCAGCGACTCCTGTGGCGGGCCGGGCGCAGTGCGCGCTAGCCAAGATTGCCAGGTGCACGGTGTTTCCTCCGGCACATTGGTGCGGCTGGCTTCCGGGTTGGATGCGCGCTGTGTTAAGAAGCAGTGCGGCTAGGTTGGGTTGTGTATCGGAGGACGCATGACTTTCAATCTTCGTCTCTCCCGAGCCCGTACGGGAGTTGTAGCGATGAGACAAGATAGTAGCTCCTACAACAATTGGATACCACGAAATTGGGGAGAAAAAGGGGTAAAAAAAAAAAATTATACAATTTTTTTTTTAAAAGACACGAAGATCAGTCAATACGGGAAAAAAATCAAGAACTTTGAAAATGTGCAGCCGCAAAAACCATCAAGCGCTATGATGTAACTGGCTCTCATGAGGACCGCTACAGGAAAGAAAGGCCCAGAGTTACTTCTGCTGCGGAGTATACGTTCATTAGAGTTACTAGGCTCAGAAATTGCAGCCCAAATAAATGCTTCACATAGTTCAAGTAACAGACACATTTTAACATCAACTGTCCAGAGGAGACTGCGTGAATCAGGCCTTCATGGTCGAATTTCTGCAAAGAAACCACTACTAAACGACACAAATAAGAAGAAGATGCTTGGTCCACGAACCACGAGCAATGGACATTAGAACAGTGGAAATCTGTCCTTTGGTCTGATGAGTCCAAATTTGAGATCTTTGCTTCCAACTGCCATGTCTTTGTGAAATGCAGAGTAGGTGAACGGATGATCTCTGCATGTGTGGTTCCCACCGTGAAGCATGGAGGAGGAGGTCTGATGGTGCTTTGCTGGTGACACTGTCTGTGATTTATTTAGAATTCAAGGCACACTTAACCAGCATGGCTACCAAAGCATTCAGCAGCGATACGCCATCCCATCTGGTTTGGGCTTAGTGGGACTATTATTTGTTTTTCAACAGGACAATGATCCCCAGATGGGATGATTGGAGGGACATATAGGGGTACGGAGAGTGGGGAGAGTAGGTAGTAGGGTGCCTAAGGATGTATAGGGGTGTAAGAACACACCAATAGGGTGAGGGGGAAGGAAACAGAGCAACGGCAGACCTATCAATCACCCGCAATCTCTCCCACCCTCTCTCCATCCCTTCCTCTCGTCCTTTCTTATCTCAAGGACAAAAGAGCAAATAATCCATGGAAAGAATAGTAGGAATTTCTCATTACCTCCCCCCCCACCTTCAAACTGCTTTAAGGGAGGGTTTCACCATTGTAGCCCACCACAATATGCTTTTAATTATCCCAAGAAAAGGAAATGTTAGCTTGAAGGACTGCCAGATGTTTGTTGAATTGGTGTGAGTTTAGTGTCTCCAGTGATTGGGCTGGCAGTGCCATGTGGTGCAGTGGCATTCCGAGGGACTTGTGCGCTGTTGATTTGTGTTCATTCATCTCCCAGCGCTGTGTTGTGTGTGTGTGTGTGTGTGTGTGTGTGTGTGTTTGTGTGTGTGTGTGTGTGTGTGTGTGTGTTGTGGCACACAGTAATCTTGCCCATTCTCCACAGCTGCCTCAAGGATTTGTTGATTTATGACTTATGCATCAAGATCCCCTGTGCCACACAGAAGTGGCAAACGCGTGCACATCCACAAACAAACACCAAACAAATGCAAACAATTATGTATACACACACATCCCCCTTGAATGTGGACAGAGTTGCAGACACAAATAAATACACAAATACACGTATCCCTCCTTCGCCAGCTGAGACATGTCATGAGAATGCCATCCATATACCTTAAACTCACTGTAAAGGGTGTGAGTCCATGAGCGGAATACATACAATATATCCACAAACAAGTAACACCCGCAAGTACGCGCTCACACACGCACATCACACAGCCTTGTCTCGGACCAACCAGAATAGCTATTACTTTTCCAATTCCCGCTGTGGTTCCTATTAATTATCCTGTAGGCCCACCCCCTTTCCCTGATCAGCTGAGAGAAGACAGGAAGCTCCTTTCGGAGCTACCGGCATTCTCCCAATGACACGCTCCAGGGGCCACCATGATTACTGACTGACTCGGGTGACCTGGGATGTTTACCGAGTCCCAGCGACACCTCTAAGGAATCCGCCACGTCGCCGTAACAACACAGGCATGTGAATTGGGAAGAAGCGACAGAGGAGCAGAGGAAACAGGTGAAGGTCAGGAAGCTCAGAGTCATTCAATTTCCACACTCCATTTACCCCTCAAAACGTGTTCTCACCATCACAGGGAAGGAGACAATGTAATGTATTGCCACGACACTACAATAACAATGAAGGGGAAACATTAAACCGTGTTTGGTGTCATTGCCCTGTTTTTGTTTAGCGCTGCATCCGAAATGGTACCCTATGGCATATATATGGCTGATAATAGGTGTTGATAAGCTGTATTGAAGGGCTGAGGTAGACAATCCTTTATGTGCTCACTGTGTGATAAGACGAGCCAGGCCCATTACCAGATGGAAGGATCTGTCCAGCATCTTGAGATGTGGCATAAACAGAGCCCCGCCCCATTTGATAAAGCAAAAATCCAATGAATTTGCCAAGTTAAACTAGGTTGAGTATGCTTTAAGGACAGCCTTTCTTTGCTTTCTCTCTCAGTGAGGTCGTACTCACACAATCCACCTCTGATTCAGAGTGATCGGGTTAAATGCGAAAGACACCTTTCAGATGAATGCATTCAGTTGTGCAACTGACTAATCAAATAAAATCCAAGGTGTCGCGAAATGCTCGTGCTTCTAGTTCCGACCGTGCAGTAATATCTAACAAGTAATCTAACAATTTCACAACTATCTTATACACACAAATGTAAAGGAATTAATAAGAAAATGTACAAATAAATATATCGATGAGCGATCGCCGTGCGGCATAGGCAAGATGCAGTAGATGGTATAGGGTACAGTATATACAGTGGGGCAAAAAAGTATTTAGTCAGCCACCAATTGTGCAAGTTCTCCCACTTAAAAAGATGAGAGAGGCCTGTAATTTTCATCATAGGTACACTTCAACTATGACAGACAAAATGAGAAAAGAAAATACAGAAAATCACATTGTAGGATTTTTAATGAATTTGTTTGCAAATTATGGTGAAAAATAAGTATTTGGTCACCTACAAACAAGCAAGATTTCTGGCTCTCACAGACCTGTAACCTCTTCTTTAAGAGGCTCCTCTGTCCTCCACTCGTTAACTGTATTAATGGCACCTGTTTGAACTTGTAATCAGTATAAAAGACACCTGTACACAACCTCAAACAGTCACACTCCAAACTCCACTATGGCCAAGACCAAAGAGCTGTCAAAGGACACCAGAAACAAAATTGTAGACCTGCACCAGGCTGGGAAGACTGAATCTGCAATAGGTAAGCAGCTTGGTTTGAAGAAATCAACTGTGGGAGCAATTATTAGGAAATGGAAGACATTCAAGACCACTGATAATCTCCCTCCATCTGGGGCTCCACGCAAGATCTCACCCCGTGGGGTCAAAATGATCACAAGAACGGTGAGTAAAAATCCCAGAAACACACGGGGGGACCTAGTGAATGACCTGCAAAGAGCTGGGACCAAAGTAACAAAGCCTACCATCAGTAACACACTACGCCGCCAGGGAATCAAATTCTGCAGTGCTAGACGTGTCCCCCTGCTTAAGCCAGTACATGTCCAGGCCCGTCTGAAGTTTGCTAGAGAGCATTTGGATGATCCAGAAGATTGGGAGAATGTCATATGGTCAGATGAAACCAAAATATAACTTTTTGGTAAAAACTCAACTCGTCGTGTTTGGAAGACAAAAAATGCTGACTTGCATCCAAGGAACACCATACCTACTGTGAAGCATGGAGGTGGAAACATCATGATTTGGGGCTGTTTTGCTGCAAAGGGACCAGGACGACTGATCCGTGTAAAGGAAAGAATGAGTGGGGGCATGTATCGTGAGATTGAGTGAAAACCTCCTTCCATCAGCAAGGGCATTGAAGATGAAACGTGGCTGGGTCTTTCAGCATAACAATGATCCCAAACACACCGCCCAGGCAACGAAGGAGTAGCTTCGTAAGAAGCATTACAAGGTCCTGGAGTGGCCTAGCCAGTCTCCAGATCTCAACCCCATAGAAAATCTTTGGAGGGAGTTGAAAGTCCATGTTGCCCAGCAACAGCCCCAAAACATCACTGCTCTAGAGGAGATCTGTATGGAGGAATGGGCCAAAATACCAGCAACAGTGTGTGAAAACCTTGTGAAGACTTACAGAAAAAGTTTGACCTCTATCATTGCCAACAAAGGGTATATAACAAAGTATTGAGATAAACTTTTGTTATTGACCAAATACTTATTTTCCACCATCATTTGCAAATAAATTCATAAAAAATCCTACAATGTGATTTTCTGTATTTTTTTTGTACCTATGATGAAAATTACAGGCCTCTCTCATCTTTTTAAGTGGGAGAACTTGCACAATTGGTGGCTGACTAAATACTTTTTTGCCCCACTGTACATATGAGATGAGTAATGTAGGGTATGTAAACATTATATAAAGTGCCATTGTTTGAAGTGACTAGTGACACAATTATTACACCCAATTTTAAATAATTAAAGTGGCATGAGATTTGAGTCAGTATGTTGGCAGCAGCCAATCAATGTTAGTGACGGCTGTTTATATCCCAGTCCATGTGATCGAAGCAATCGTGAAGCGTGGAATCAGATTGGTCGGACCAGCGTTGAACAGAACTGAGCACAGGTGTTTCCTGTTTTAGTTTCTGTCTATAGGCTGGGAGCAACAAAATGGAGTCGAGGTCAGATTTGCCGAAAGGAGGGCGAGGGAGGGCTTTGTATGCGTCGCAGAAGTTAGAGTAGCAATGATCCAGAATGCTGCCAGCCGGGTCACGCATTCGATATGGTGATCAAATTTAGGGAGCCTTCTTTTCAGATTAGCTTTGTTAAAATCCTCAGCTACAATAAATACAGCCTCAGGATATGTGGTTTCCAGTTTACATAGAGTCAAATGAAGTTCTTTCAGGGCCATCGAGGTGTCTGCTTGGGGGGGGGGGGGGGGGGGGGGGGGGGTGTATACAAGGCTGTGATTATAATCGAAGAGAATTCTCTTGGTAGATAATGCGGTCGGCATTCGATTGTAAGGAATTCTAGGTCACGTGAACAAAAGGACTTGAGTTCCTGTATGTTGTTATGATCACACCACGACTCGTTAGTCATAAGGCATACACTCCCGCCCTTCTTCTGTCTACGGAGCCTGACCAGATGACCACTCCATCTGCCCCTTCTGCGGCGCCGTTGTTTTGGGTCACCTACTGGGATCCGATCGACTGTCCTGGGTGGTGGTCCAGACAGAGGATCCGCTCCGGGAAAGTTGTTTTCCTGGTCGTAATGTTGGTAAGTTGACGTTGCTCTTATATCCAATAGTTCTTCCGGCTGTATGTAATAAGACTTAAGATTTCCTGGGGTAACAGTGTAAGAAATAATACATAAAAAACTAAATACTGCATAGTTTCCTAGAGTCGGACCAGCGAAGAAGCGGGGGAGAGAGGAGGACCTGCAAGTCAAAGAAGCTCTCAGACCTCCAAACTTCCAGGTCAGACCAATCAGGAAGGTGAAGGATCAGCTGAGACTGGATGAGCCAACAATGGCATGAAAGGAAGAATGGGAAGAAAAAAGTAGTATGAGGAGTGCCATGTAGACAGTGAAGCTGTTCTGTGAGACTGACAGAAAGCTGATATGTATGGTCTGTAAGGAGAGAAAAGACCACAATTCAAACCAGTGGAGATTCTGAAGACAAAGGTAGAGTCAGCTTTACTTGGGATTCAGTGCAACATCGGTGACGCAAACACCTTGAGCGAGAAGCGAAGAAAATTGTGATGTGTTTAACACTTTTTTGGTTACTACATGACTCCATATGTGTTATTTCATAGTTGTGATAACTTCAGTTAAATAAAGAAAATTGTGATGTGTTTAACACTTTTTTGGTTACTACATGACTCCATATGTGTTATTTCATAGTTGTGATAACTTCAGTTAAATAAAGAAAATTGTGATGTGTTTAACACTTTTTTGGTTACTACATGACTCCATATGTGTTATTTCATAGTTGTGATAACTTCAGTTAAATAAAGAAAAACCCTTGAATGAGTAGGTGTGTCCAAAGTTTGGACTGGTCTAAGGCACTGCACCGCAGTGGTCTAAGGCACTGCACCGCAGTGCTAGCTGTGCCTCCAGAGACTCTGGGTTCGAGCCCAGGCTCTGTCGCAGCCGGCCGCGACCGGGAGGCCCATGGGGTGGTGCACAATTGGCCTAGCGTCGTCCGGGTTAGGGAGGGTTTCGCCGGCAGGGATATCCTTGTCTCATCGCGCACTAGCGACTCCTGTTTACATTGCTTTTCTCAATAGAAACCTACGTACTGACTTGGAAGGCCATGGAGAAGATCTCCAAAAGCAAAAAGCCATAATTGACATTGATAAAAAGAAGAAATTCGGCCTAAATAAATAACTAATGCCTTAACTTTAAGGTTCTATTCAGTAAGTTTGTTTGCCACAATGCTCCTTGAGCGACAACGCAACAAAGCAGTGCCAATATAGCTTGTTATCATTTTAATCATTCAATTTTCAAGTTTCTACAGATGTAGGGTCTTTTGTTGATGAGAATTTTCCTGCGCCGCAGGAAATGCATGTGTGCTTCGTGATTTACATAAACTCACTTTAAACCTGCACAAAAACACGGTTATATTAACAGTATTTCACTTTGCAAGTAGCCTCATTTTGACCAGCTAACAGATTAAAACAAGCAACATTATGGACTAAACATTTAAATCCTCAAATTAAGATCCTACACCTGTACGTTTCGGTTCCCCATGTTGACAACAACATTGTGTTTCTTGTTCTTAGCTGAATGACGCTGGGGATTCACAGTGCCACACACCCTTTTAATAAGAGAAACGCAGATCAGCTTTTGGTTTTTACTTCCTCTTTCTGGACTTTCGGTCAGGATGTACATACTCATCTCCAGTATGGCTACAGCTTTCCCAACTCTGACGGATCGCCTGCACTGTTCCGTCTGCACAGAGATCTTCACTCAGCCTGTGATTCTCAGCTGCCAGCACACCTTCTGCAAAAGATGCATTGAAAGAAGCCTGAACGCTGCGCTGAGGGCAAATTTCCAAATCTGCAGGCTGATAAGGAATGTGGCAAACCAGCTCAAACTGGGAGAACAAAGAGGGGCAAGAGAGGAAAAAGGGAGAGGATATGAGTGTTGTGAACGTGGAGCATCTCTGAAGCTCTTTTGTGTGATGGACAATGAGCTCATCTGATTCATTTGTGAGTGGAAAGGCCTGTAAAAGATTCCCAGAAAGATCTGAAGACAGAGGTAGATACAGTTTTAGTTCACCTTAACAACAGGATTGTTGGTATTAAAAAAAGTTAAATGAGGGGCAACAAAACTGATATCACTCAAGCAAAGAGTTACTCAGAACAGATCAAAAGACACGATCAGAGCCTGTTTTGAGGAGTTCCGGGAGAAGCTGAGAGTGAAAGAAGAGGGGCCCATTAGATTCGTAGATAAGGAGGGTGACGTGGTCAGCGAAGAACAGAACATTTCCCTCCTGGAGAAAGAACTGGCAAAGATGGGCACGCAAGCAGCCTCTCTGTCGTGAGTGGAGATGGGCCAAAAGATTGTCCAGGATAAGGACACTCGAATGTATGATTTCAAGAGGAATTATCCGTTCCTGAAGGAGCAAGAGAGTCTGCTGGGTTTTGTTTGACACGGCCCAACAATTTTTTTGGGGGGGGGGGTTGTTTGTTTCATGTTTGTTTCAACCACAATACCATTACACTGTAGAATCACCTTAAATATTATGATTATTCTTAATGATAAGTATTTTTTATCACTTTCATTGTGAAAGTAAAAAAGTATAAGCAAACAAACAACCGATACATTCAATGAATGAATAATAAGATCATACACGTAAAGTGGATCAAGTATTGACTGGTGGAATAAAAACAACTTAAACATGACACTGTTCATTTATTTTTAGATTAGATAGTAGTTTAGATTTGCCTAGCTTTCTCCCAGGAAGATTGAATATGAGTGCAGTGCTACTGAGGGATTAACTGACCAGCGTGTGCATGCGTGCGTGCCTGCCTGCCTACGTGCCTGCCCGCGTGCACTTGTGCATGTGTGTATGAAAAAGGGACGGGGGATAGAAAAGTGACACAGTATGAAAGGAGTCTGTTCGGAAGATGAAAGACCTGTCTAGCTCCTGAATGATGAGAGGGATGAGAGAGAAATGGTGGTAAGAGCAGTGAAATACCTCAACACCGCAATACGGCTAAAAGCACCAGCCCCTGTCCTCTATACAATAGTATACAGTCCCAGGGTGATGTATAGATTATGGATGGATGGACTACAAAGGGCCAGAGATGTGAGATCGGACGCCTGCAGAGAGCTGTAGAGATCATCAAACACCCCTCAGCCTGGAGCAGAATTCAACTAGCCACACTTACAATGAACCTCCAGTTCGCATTTCTGAGCTTCCCCTTCTGAACAGATGAAACCCAAGCCTTAGGGTGCAAACGAGCCAATCTCAAACGAGAGTTAGCTTGTTGATGCTGACCGTCTTCCTATACCTCTTTATGAGAGACTTGTGTCCCAAGCCTTTGCTCTCTGAGTGTGTTTACAGTACCAATTCAATCCCCCAGGTGTACGAGAAACATTGGACTGAGCGAAAAACACCCAACTCTCTAATAAGACATGCTAATACGGTCTTAAAGTCTTATCTAAGCTTGCCTTCCTCCCACGCACGCTTTTGGCAAATAAACCCATCTTAAAAACAAAAATAAAACCTGAAAACAGAACAAACACATCTCGGGTGACAGTCAGACAGATTTATCTGTGAGCCCGGTGCGTATTTCAAAATGCCCGGCCAGATAACAGGAAGGAAAATGAAGGCAAGACGGTAAGGCGCTTTGAGAGAGCCACACTAACGCCAGTTCGTCAGCGCAACAGCTTTCCAATGCTGCTTGATAAAGGTTAATCTCCTTTCACCCTGTGCCTTGGTGCGTGCTGGACTCCTAGAAATCACAGGCATCAACGCCACCTTCAACGTTTTTCTCCCTTTTCATTCCATCTTTCTTCCTTATTGTTGTTATTCAAGACATCCGACATTCTCCCCCTAAAGCAGTCACTTTAGGGGGAGAATACACTGAGCACGATGTTGAATGGAGAGGGTGTGTGGAGTAGAATGGGAATAGGATTGGGGCGGTATACCGTATATATCGTTGGTTAGGTCAGGGTGTGATGTGGTGTGGGCATTCTATTTTTTGTTTTCTATGTTTCTTTATTTCTATGTTTTGGCCGGGTATGGTTCTCAATCAGGGACAGCTGTCTATCGTTGTCTCTGATTGGGAATCATACTTATGTAGCCCTTTTTTCCCTCCTTTCAGTGTGGGTAGTTAACTTTGTTTGTGGCACTTAGCAAGCGTCATGGTTGTTTCATTCGTTTGTTGTTTTGTTGGCAACATTTTAAAATAAAATAAAATGTACGCTCACCACGCTGCACTTTGGTCCACTTCTTTTGATGGCCGTGACACGTTCACATTCGCTTGCAAATGTCCAAACTCATCAAAAAAGTATATTCGGTTGCTACGACCAATACTTGTACACTACCGGTCAAAAGTTTTAGAACTTTCAAGGGTTTTTCTTTATTTTTACTATTTTCTACATTGTAGAATAATAGTGAGGACATCAAAACTATGAAATAACACATATGGAATCATGTACTAACCAAAAAAGTGTTAAACAAATCAAAATACACTGCTCAAAAAAATAAAGGGAACACTTAAAAACAACACAATGTAACTTCAAGTCAATCACACTTGTGTGAAATCAAACTGTCCACTTAGGAAGCAACACTGATTGACAATACATTTCACATGCTGTTGTGCAAATGGAATAGACAACAGGTGGAAATTATAGGCAATTAGCAAGACACCCCCAGTAAAGGAGTGGGTCTGCAGGTGGTGACCACAGACCACTTCTCAGTTCCTATGCTTCCTGGCTGATGTTTTGGTCACTTTTGAATGCTGGCGGTGCTTTCACTCTAGTGGTAGCATGAGACGGAGTCTACATCCCACACAAGTGGCTCAGGTAGTGCAGCTCATCCAGGATGGGACATCAATGCGAGCTGTGGCAAGAAGGTTTGCTATGTCTGTCAGCATGGAGGCGCTACCAGGAGACAGGCCAGTACATCAGGAGACGTGGAGGAGGCCGTAGGAGGGCAACAACCCAGCTGCGGGACCGCTACCTCCGCCTTTGTGCAAGGAGGAGCACAGCCAGAGCCCTGCAAAATGACCTCCAGCAGGCCACAAATGTGCATGTGTCTGCTCAAACGGTCAGAAACAGACTCCATGAGGGTGGTATGAGGGCCCGACGTCCACAGGTGGGGGTTGTGCTTACAGCCCAACACCGTGCAGGACGTTTGACATTTGCCAGAGAACACCAAGATTACCAAATTCGCCACTGGCGCCCTGTGCTCTTCACAAATGAAAGCAGGTTCACACTGAGAACATGTGACAGACGTGACAGAGTCTGGAGACGCCGTGGAGAACGTTCTGCTGCCTGCAACATCCTCCAGCATGACCGGTTTGGCGGTGGGTCAGTCATGATGTGGGGTGGCATTTCTTTGGGGGGCCGCACAGCCCTCCATCTGCTCGCCAGAGATAGCCTGACTACCATTAGGTACCGAGATGAGATCCTCAGACCCCTTGTGAGAACATATGCTGGTGCGGTTGGCCCTGGGTTCACCCTAAAACAAGACAATACTAGACCTCATGTGTCAGCAGTTCCTGCAAGAGGAAGGCATTGATGCTATGGACTGGCCCGCCCGTTCCCCAGACCTGAATACAATTGAGCACATCTGGGACATCATGTCTTGCTCCATCCACCAACAACACGTTGCACCACAGACTGTCCAGGAGTTGGCGGATGCTTTAGTCCAGGTCGGGGAGGAGATCCCTCAGGAGACCATCTGCCACCTCATCAGGAGCATGCCCAGGCATTGTAGGGAGGTCATACAGGACGTGGCGGCCACACACACTACTGAGCCTCATTTTGACTTGTTTTAAGGACATTACATCAAAGTTGGATCAGCCTGTAGTGTGGTTTTCCAATATAATTTTGAGTGTGACTCCAAATCCAGACCTCCATGGGTTGATAAATTTGATTCACATTGATAATTTTTGTGTGATTTTGTTGTCAGCACATTCAACTATGTAAAGAAAAAAGTATTTAATAAGAATATTTCATTCATTCAGATCTAGGATGTGTTATTTTAGTGTTCCCTTAATTTTTTGGAGCAGTGTATATTTGATATTCTCCTAATACCCTCCCTTTGCATTGATGACAGCTTTGCACACCCTTGGCATTCTCTAAACCAGCTTCACCTGGAATGCCTTCCCAACAGTCTTGAATGAGTTCCCACACATGCTGAGGACTTGCTTTTCCTTCACTCTGTGGTCCGACTCATCCCAAACCATCTCAATTTGGTTGAGGTTGGGGGATTGTGGAGGCCAGGTCATCTTATGCAGCACTCCATCACTCTCCTTATTGGTCAAATAGCCCTTACACAGCCTGGAGGTGTGTTGGGTCATTGTCCTGTTGAAAAACAAATTATAGTCCAACTAAAAACAGAAAAAAACAGATGAGAAAAAACAGATGGGATGGCGTATCGCTGCAGAACGCTGTGGTAGCCATGCTGGTTAAGTGTGCCTTGATTTAGAAATAAATCACTGACTGTGTCACCAGCAAAGCACCCCCACACCATAACACCTCCTCCATGATTTACAGTGGGAAATACACATGTGGAGATCATCCGTTCACCCACACCACATCTCACAAAGACAGAGCGGTTGGAACCAAAAATCTACCGGCCGTCCTCATGAGAGCCAGTTTCATCATAGATCTTGATGGTTTTTGCGACTTTCCTCTGTATACCCCTGCTACCTTGTCACAACACAACTGATTGGCTCAAACGCATTAAGAAGGAAATAAATTCCACAAACTAACTCTTAACAAGGCACACCTGTTAATTAAAATGCATTCCAGGTCATGAATCCGGTTGAGACAATGCCAAGAGTGTATAAAGCAGTCATCAAGGCAAAGGTGGCTAATTGAAGAATCTCAAATATAAATTATATTCTGATTTGTTTAACAATTTTCTGGTTACTACACGACTCCATATGTGTTATTTCATAGTTATGATGTCTTCACTCTTATTCTACAATGTAGAAAATAGTAAAAATAAAGAAAAACCTTTGAATGAGTAGGTGTTCTAAAACTTTTGACCGGTAACTGTACATACATATTTTGCGTTTGTTAGCATATTTAGCTAGCAGCCTCTATTGAAATGTACTATTAGTTTGTGCTAACTGTGTTAGCATTCTGAAAATGTTTTTGTGTTTTTAGCAGCCCCTTGTTTACTAAAATGGTAATACCGTGGTATGTATCCTGTTCCTATTTGCTCATGACTAATAAGAAAGAAACCTTACAACCAATAGCCTGGTAGCCACAAAACGAAAATAAGACTATTTCCCCTTAATTCAACTGGTTTCAGTTTGGCATCAGTATTGTTGGCAGAAGGCATTGCCCTTGAATGAAACTCTTATTTATCCTGTTGCTATACTCCATGTCATTCATTCTGAGACGCCATGCTTTTCCCAGACAGGACCTGGGTGCATCAGCGACATGCCACAGCTCAAGACCTCCCAAATCCTGTCACATACAGCGGGGTCTCCTCGGCCCTGGCTTACATAAGCAAGGGCTTACAGGCAGGGAGCAGGGCCACAAAGAAGCTTACTGACTACCAGAATGAAATCACCAGAAAGGAAAAAGAGAGATGCAGGGCACAAAAAAATGTAATAAAAATTGGAATGCTCTTGTCTAAATTGCTTGTTTCATGAGAGTCTACAGATGGGATCTCTCTCTCTCTCTCTCTCTCTCCTCTCTCTCTCTCTCTCTCTCTCTCTCTCTCTCTCTCTCTCTCTCTCTCTCTCTCTCTCTCCTTCTCCTCTCTCTCTCTCTCTCTCTCTCTCTCTCTCTCTCTCTCTCTCTCTCTCCTCTCTCTCTCTCTCTCTCTCTCTCTCTCTCTCTCTCTCTCTCTCTCTCTCTCTCTCTATTCCATTCTTCAATCAAACGCATGAGCGGCGTAGAGACTGTAGGCTACAGAGTTATCAGTAAAAATCACAACCATTAGAGCCTGTCTCATTATGTGGAGCTAGCTAGCTCTGCACTGAGCTGTGATCGCATTAGGCCTTTAAAAGTAACAGTTCGGCAGCTTTCACCTCGCGTCCATCTCTCTTCCCTTCGTACGCCAAACACACTCCAGCTCCATGCCACAATGCCACATTTCCCTCCAAATGTAATCAATAGGAATTGATCTCCAACAACCGCCCCGCTGGCTACAACATAATAAAATGTAAAAAATTATTGTACACAGCACACTTTTTCCCCGCTCCCCATCTTTCTGATGCCATTTGCCTAGAAGGCTCAAACTCACAACACACACGTGGCGATTGTTGTTTAGCGTCTGAAAATGGGATCAAACAGATCATAGAGACAGAGAGAGATCTGTTCGCCAGCAGGCGTTAGCTTCACAGCCTGGTAATTAGGCTACAGACAACAAGGCCCATTGTTTTGGTGGAGGAGGAAGATGTGTGGAGGGTTTACGTCAGCCATATCTACTGCATGAAGGGCGAGCAAACCTCTCTGCCTGCAAATGCGCAGTAAATCAGTAAAGCTCAGACAATAACAATGTTGAAGGTGTTACAGTAACACGTATTACAGTATATTACAGTACAACGTGTGTGTGTGTGTGTGTGTGTGTGTGTGTGTGTGTGTGTGTGTGTGTGTGTGTGTGTGTGTGTGTGTGTGTGTGTGTGTGTGTGTGTGTGTGTAGGGGTATTCTACCAAACCACAGGTAAGGTCGTTGTTGGTGTGCCTGGGACAAATGACATCACATCATTCTGCTCAGCCACTTCTCATTAGAGGTGAGATATGCACCCTTTACAATCCACACACGACACACACACTCACACGATCACAATAGACCAACTGAGTGACATTGGGCTCTAAGAGCTGACCTGCAATGAATTCTTAAAACATTAAGACAGAGATACCCCTGCCTCCCCTCACCTCCCGTCTCCCCCTCTATGGCCTAACCCCCATAGGTGGCTGCCTGGCTGCCTCCCCCAAGCTCCCCTTCACCATACCAAACCCCCCTGGAAGCTCAGTCTCCTTGACAGGGTCATCTTTTTAATGATATCATTCTCTACTGACCCATCCCTCCCTCATCTCCCTCCAGCCCTGTTGTCTGGCATGGGATAGCAGCACACCAAACACACAAACTGTCCCGATTTACCCATTTACTGCCAGTCCATTAGCAACCCCCCACCCCTCCTGTCCCCTCCAGCGTTAGTTCTCTCTTCAGACACATGGGGACAGTGTGTACTGTACTGTATAAAACCCCATTTAGTCAGCCAACCCCCACTACGCCAGACCTGGGTTCAAACAGTATGTGAAAGGTTTAGGTTGTGCTTGATTGAGCTTGTATGGCGCAATAAAACCAATGAAATGGTCTCAAATGGGCAAATACCATCCATCTGGCACTCCAAATGCTGAAAATATTTGACATATTTCAAATACTATAAGAACCCAGCTCGGACTACACCCAGATAGACAGACAGAGGGGAGATGGAGAGTAGTGTTGCCTAGCGCATCTCAACGCAGAGCTCTCTGACTGGGAGGAACACTGTCAGCAGGAAGTGTGTGTGTGTGTGGGGGGGGGGGGGGGGGGTTCTTCCATCCTTGTGGGGACCTAAAACCCCACATGTTCCCACAAGGATAGTAAAACAAGAAAAATGCTCCCTTAGGGTTACAATTAGGTTTAGAATTAGAGTTAAGGTTATGGTAAGGGTTAGGGGTTAGGAAAAATAGGATTTTGAATGGAAATTAAACGTATGTCCCTAAGAGGATAGAACATAACCTGTGTGTGTGTGTGTGTGTGTGTGTGTGTGTGTGTGTGTGTGTCTGTGCGTGCGTGTGTGTGTGTGTGTTTAGCAGGAGCAAGGCTCTATTAAATAGCAACGCCCAGTGGGCGAAGGGAGGTAACGATACCTATGTAAAAACATGAGACTACAAATGTCAATAGGCCTATAGGCCCACTACCTGACGTTAAACAACCCTCCAATGGAAGGTAAATGACTGTCAGTCATTAGCTCAATGTTTAACAATGAAATTCCCTGAATGATTAATACAACTGATAATAATTACACTTTCAAATGAATCTTGAAAATCTATTTTTTATAACCCACATAGCTCCGTGTAACGACATCCCGTATTCAGAAGCATATTATGAAATCCCCAAAGCCTCCACCCAGTAATCAGCAGTACAGTAAGTGACTGATGGTCTCTGCAGGGAGGTACAAGCAGTTACCAAAAACCGCCTTCATTGAAGCCAATGTTCCCGTTGCGCTCCACGCTGGCTGCATGAATCAACGCCCTGTGTGAGTCCCTGTTATTCCTTCCCAGACCAACCCTTACTTCCCCACGCCATTCAGACACACACACACACACACACACACACACACACACACACACACACACACACACAGACACAGACACACACAGACAGACAGACAGACAGACAGACAGACAGACAGACGCGCACAGACATACACACATACATACACTTGCGCGCAAACACACACACACACATACGGACACACACTCCCCTCAAACAGCGCAGCATGCTGGACCACATGACAAATTACAGATGTGCTTTATTATTAAAAAGCACTGCTAGAGGGGCAGAAAACAAGAGGGAGGGGAGCAACAAACGAACAACAAAAAATCGACAAAGGCCCAGAACTACATACAATTGGGGAGGACAAATTGTTCCCGCTGACAAGCAAAAATTATTTTAAATTACAAATGGCCGCCACCTTGAAAGCAAAACAGACCACAAACATTACCATATTCCAAATGTGTGTTTGTAAGTGGGGTGGGGGTTGGAGGGTTGGCCTAGTAGGAAGGGTGGGGGGAATATTTTAGAAGGAATATAAATTTCCAACCTGCTGCATTGAATCGCCTAGAGATTTGAGAGGCACCAGAATGTAATTATCTTCCCCTGTGACAGTTGATCTGGCCCCAGTCTCTGTTCGCCTGTGTTGTCGATGACAATGCACAAAGCAATACAAAATCACTCATTTTTGTCTGCCCCAGGCACATCTACAATTATTTTCTTTCTTCCTTGTTTTCCCTATTCTACCCCATCTCCCTCCATTCCTCCCTCCCTCATAACACGCTCACAATCGCTCTCTACCCCTCTCTCCATCATTGCCTCCCTCCCTCGCCTTCTGTCTGGCAAACATCCAAATGTCCCTTCCTTTGTCCCCTGTTCTTCTTGATCGCTGATGTGAAAAGTTAAATAAAAACAACAGATGAAAGCAACAGGGCTATAATAAACCACCAGCTCTCCCACTGGGAGATGAGGCCACGACCACCAGAGATTTGAGATAGAACCAATGATCTCAAACAGAAATGATAGGAAGAGAGATCATAAAAAGTTGTGTGTGTGTGTGTGTGTGCGTGCGTGTGTGCGTGTGTGTGCGTGTGTGTGTGTGTGTGTGTGTGTGTGTGTGTGCGTGTGTGTGTGCACATGCATGGTGGTAGTAACGGTTGAGACAAGGACAATAGCAAAGCTAAGATGAGGTACAAGCAGAAGCATAGACAGCGATAGTGCTGCAGCCCACTCTCTGGTCCACTGATATCTGAAGAGCTCATCAGTGGCGGCACTCATCGCAGATGGGCAAGTGCTCTAATTAGAGCCCATGGTTACTGTAGATTAGGCATAAATGACAGGAGACTAAACCACAGGAGCTCGTTGACAAGAGCTCTTTGCAAATCAGGATTGGCGACTATGTTCTTCCTCTCCAGAGAAGAGAGGGCACAGCTAGACTATGTCTTCTAAGGTCTAAGAGCAGAGCTGCATTCATCTAGTCAAAAGGCCTTCTATGCTACGGTCTAAGAGCAGGGCTGTATCTCTCTAGTCCAGTGGTCACCAACCGGTCGATCGCGATCGACTTGTTGATCTCCAAGGCATTTCTAGGTGATCGTCAAACATTTCTGTAAAAAAAAACAACAATGATAAAGCCTTGCGTTCCTATTTTTTTTATAAGTCTCAGGGTGTTGGTGGTAGGTGCAGCCAATTCAGTAGGCAAACTGTTGCCATTTCATATGTCTGAAGGTACAAACTCTGCCTTCCCGATGGGCCTGGAGATTAAATCAAATGCACTATGCCACCACTGGCCAATCAGATTGCTCAGATGACCGAGTCTGCAGTAACGTAGAAGGCATAAAACAAAGCTACGGCTAAATTGATACTGTGAGATTTCAAAACATTTTAAAACCATGACTAGAGAGAGGCTGTCAAAAAGCTGCTGTTTGTATGAGTGAGTTCATGTTTAAGTTCATACTCAGCACTGTCAACACTTTATATTCAACACTTTTTTACCCCATAAAATGCACGTTATTCCTATTTCCACTCAGCGCTTCAACAAGCAGTGCAGCAGTAATGAATGAGGAGGAAAGTGTATATATAGGCTTGCGTTGTTATTATTAGCAGCTTGGGTTTTTAATATCAAGGAATATTTCACTTTCTCTGTTCATAGGAGAAACAACATGAATTTGTCCATGAGGCAGAAGTAATGCGATGCGACTCGAGTTTCGCCATCAGCTGGAAGACGGTGTCTCTTTTTGGTCAGTGTGAGTGGAGGAAAGGGAGAGCGGAGGGATGTTGAGAGACGGACCCCTCAGTCTGCTGCGCTCTCCCTCCACTGAGACTGACCATCAGATGCAGGCACCATCAGCCCAGTAAAATAAAGAGCTAATTATTTAAATGTGTGCTCACTCAGCTGTTCCTCACAAGTAATACAACAATGGATCGCTTACCGGTGTGATCATATAGCCTACCACAAATGTTGAAATATAATTTAAAAAAATGTCCAGAACAACAATGCATTGGCAGGTAAATTTAAGCAGCCAGTATGCAGTGATATTGCATTGGGCCTATAGCTTACTACACAAACCTCATTGCTACAGTACTGTTTTTAATTGGTTAATGTTGCATAGACTTACATTTTTTAAGTCATGTTAATAAAACAAATCTGAGTGGTAGATCTTGGCATGCATTTTGACTCAGAAAAGGATCTTGACTCAGAAAAGGTTGGTGACCACTGCTCTAGTCAAAGGCACTGGTTTAAAACAGGTCTCTATGGCAGAGCAGAACAGAGCAGAACAGAGTAGAACAGAGCAGAACAGGAACCAGCAGCAGAGTCAATAAGTAAAACTTCATGCAGACTATGCCTTGGTTGGTCCTCTATCTATCTTGTCCAAGGGCCTAGTTTAACACAGGGTTATATGGCATAGCAAGCACCACACACAGAGTCAGTCATACTGTTCACTGCCCGCTGTGCTCTGGGCTCTGGGCTCAGTTCAGAGAGCTTTAGTTTAGCCTGCTGCTGTCAAAGCAATCATGTTCCCCTGCTAATCCCTCTCAGGCCTCTATGTAGATCATCATTGACTGGGGGAAGAATGTACACAATGACTAAGCTGTTTTATTGGCCTGCAAAGCTGTACAATTTGGGACATTAGGGAGAGAAGACAAAAGTTTGATAAGGGCTTTTGCTGCCGCTGCTTATGAATCATCGCGCTACGAGCTCTCTGGAAGCCATGCCATGCTCTGATGTCATCAAAAACGTAGTTTTGTATTTGATTTTCATTTGAAAGCTCTCAAAGTTGTCGTTTTGAATGTCAGCTGGTAATCGGCTGGTTCCATGTCTGCAGCCAGAATGTGGGGTTAAATCCATGTTTTTAAATGTTATACAAGAGGTTCTCAACACATTTCCTCTGTCTCTTTTCTGCGTTTCCTTATTAACCGCCACTAGATGAAGGAGCCTTCTCTAGCCATATGGACAGTTGGTCACAGAGTCACTTTACGTCATCCCATAACGTCTATGCGGCTGCGAGCGAACCGAACTGTGTTCTTGTCTGAGGGAGTGAGTGACCCATAGTTACCTCTCTCCCTCCCTGGCAGAATTGTGTGGGTCTGTGTCCCAAATGGTTACCCTATTCCCTTTATAGTGCACCACGTTTGACCAGAGCCCTGTGGGTCCTAGTTTAGGGTTGGGCGATATCCTGATGTTTGTTACCGTTATACCGTTTCTGTATCACCGAATGCGCACACAAGAGGCGCTATTTAAAAATATTCATAAATGTTTTACGCACAAAACAATTTAGGGAACAGGGATCTTGATCCAGGAGGGGATTGAATGCCTCTGCTGTAACCAAAAAGCTTGGTCTTGACATCTAGCCACTTAGCTAGCAAGTTAGCAAACCAAACGCATGGCTAGAGCTGGATATATTTGATTTGACACATCTTAGATTTCTATTTTTTTGGGGAGGGCTGGTATTGAAAATCATCTAAATACCCTTGTATACAGTATAAACGGCATATCGTCCTAGTCTAGCCCTTGTAAAAAGTAGTGCATTATATTGGGAATAGGGTGCCATTTGGGATGTAAGCCTGTCTCTTTTTAATCAGCGTGGGTATCTGAGGAATAACAGCTCACCAACTTCCTCCGCTCGCATGTTTCCCAGTCACCTAGGCGTATCCACGACTACCTCTGCCATTAGAATACAAATACACCCCCCCCCCCCCCCCCAGAAGAGTTTGGCTCTTCAACCCCCTCCCTCACTAACAAAATTCCCTCTCTTTCTCTTTCCTCCTCTCCCATCTCTCTCTCTGTTGTCCCAGTGTCACCCCCCCTTCTCCCTAACTTATTGTTTCCTTGTTCCTCAGATAGTGACAGGCAGGTTAACATCAGCCTGGGATACCACGGCCCCATGGTCATTTCATACAGAGTAGTGTATGGGGGGCACCACAAGGGGGGATGTTTGCCCCTGTAGGTTTTCAGAGGAGAGGGTTGCATGAAAGGGGTATCAGCAGGTGCTCACTGTGACATGACAGGATGGGGGTGTTGGATTGGCCCCGGCGGAGAGAGAGGTCCAGGACGAGGGGAGGAGGGGAGGAGTTGCAGTGTCCCAGCTTTTGGAGACAGGAACAAAGGCCACCTCTTCATACGCGTCCGGAGATGCAAATCACTCATCAAAGTTTCACACTCTGTTTCCAGTGAACAAAATGTAAATACTGAGAGCTCCACTTGTCCCTTCATAACACCTCTCTCTCTCTATTTCTCTCACTTACACAAAGCAGTGCACTGATACACAGTATAGTCCTGCCACACACACACAAACACTCTACCATCTACCTTTTGATTAAGGATTCAGGGTCCATGGGGGACTTGGTATGAGCCTAAGCCAAATTGAGTTCTGCAGACATCAAAGGCCCCCGGACAAGAGGGGGGGGGGATCAATGCCACTGGCGCCTGCAGGTGAGCTGCTTCAATATTTTAACCCCCTCACCTCCCTTTTTAGCCAACCAGCCAGCTAACAGGCGCTTAGATGAACTCCCTGTCTTCTACAGATAACAACCCCAGCTTTAAACACATCACACGGAAGTCAGTCTCTCTCTCTCATGCCTATAACGGCACACATTTGTGAGAAAAAAAAAAGCAAAAACAAAAAGTGCCTCCATTTAGCCTGGTGGTGTTTTGTGCCGATCCATGTGTGTCTCAGTCTCTGTCATGCTTCAGTTCAGTTGTCTCAGAGAAGAGGCCAGACTACTACACCTGTTGGACCCCAGGCCTCCCCACTGTCGAACTGATCTGAGTTTCCTATTACCATAATTCCCTCTCAGACTGAATCAGCAGACCAGGTTCTCAGATCAGCCCTTAGAGTTTATTGGACTGGGCGTTAAACCCTCTGGAGTAATAACTGGGGGGATCAGACCTTTGTTAAGTTCAGAGGGGAGAGAGTTCATTCTGCCAGTGTGGTCCAGTAATGTTTAATCCAATGAAAGCTTTTTTCCACACAGAATAATGCTATGGTACACTCACATACAAAAAATAGGTGTAAGTGCTATCTAGAACCTAAAAGGGTTCTGTCCCCATAGGATAACTCTTTGAAGAACTATTTTTGGTTCCAGGTAGAACCCTTTTCAGTTCCATGTTGTCCACAAGCACATGGAGTAGCCAGCCAAATAGAAAAAGTAACCAGCCAGGATCCCCTGGGTGGGGGGTCTGGCAGGTTAAGATTTTTGTTGCCAAACAAGCTCTATTTTGGTGGCCTCTGGTACGTTCTAACTACTTTATTCCATCTGAAATACAGTGACACTATTGAATACGTTACTGAGTTTACCTCCCAGATTGGAAAAGGATGTTGTGGTATTGTGTTTACAATTGATTTACAATTCAGTGTAATTTCTGGGATATCCTCTAGACCTAGGCCTATATGATCAGGCCTACTTTTTAAGAAAGAGAACACTAATCCTTTATTTTTTTTTTAACCTGTCTTCACTTGAGGTTAAAGTATTTTACTGCAAGATTTGAATTGCCACAATTACTTTTGATTTTCAAAATGCCAAAATGATCTTGAAGAAAATGTACTAAAGGTGAACTTTTAAATCAATAGGGAGTTCCAAATATCTCTAACGGTCGCCCCAGGGTGAGTTGTTTTATGCACGTGATGTCAAAATGCACTCAATGTTCTAAAATGTGATAATTATGCAACAGCACAGTTAAAACACGCTGCCTACCTTCAAACTAATTATCTATAGGCTATGTTTTAACTTGTCAATTTCAAATAATTTTCTAAAAAGTTGTATTTTCTAACTACAGTTTGAATTGAGGTGTGTTCCGCCTCCTCATTCATTTACATAGAAGTAGCCCATTTCTGTGTTGCGGACAATTTATTTTTGAGGCTTTTCTGAGCCGGATAAACTTCTCTCTTCGAGGGGAGACCACCGCACTTCACTCATGTTTGCGCAGATCAAGTATGCATATATTTGCGCAGTCTTGCAAGACTTGGAGCATTTTCTTGCTAGCTCTCGCATTGCCTTCCTTGTTGTTTTCCTTACGCAGAATAACTTTGGACATGTGTGCGTTCCTATCAAAGTAAGTTCCTTGTTTTCTGTATATCGTGACGTTGTTTCTACTATAGGCGCATACAGTATGTACAGTTGAAGTCGGAATTTTACATACACTTAGGTTGTAGTCATTAAAACTCATTTTTCAACCACTCAACAAAAGTCTTGTTAACAAACTATAGTTTTGGCAAGTCGGTTAGGACATCTACTTTGTGCATGACACAAGTCATTTTTCCAACAATTATTTACACACCGATTATTGCATTTATAATTCACTGTATCACAATTCAGTGGGTCAGAAGTTAACATACACTAAGTTGACTGTGCCTTTAAACAGAAAATGATGTCATGGCTTTAGAAGCTTCTGAAGCTAATTGACATCATTTGAGTCAACTGGAGGTGTACCTGTGAATGTATTTCAAGGCCTACCTTCAAACTCAGTGCATCTTTGCTTGACATCATGGGAAAATCTAAATAAATCAGCCAAGACCTCAGAAAATACATTTTAGACCTCCACAAGTCATCCTTGGGAGCAATTTCCAAACGCCTGAAGGTACCACGTTCATCTGTACAAACAATAGCACGCAAGTATAAACACCATGGGACCACAAAGCTGTCATACCGCTCAGGAAGGAGACGCGTTCTGTCTCCTAGAGATAAACGTACATTGGTGCGAATAGTGCAAATCAATCCCGGAACAACAGCAAAGGACCTTGTGAAGATGCTGGATGAAACAGGTACAAAAGTATCTATATCCACAGTAAAATGAGTCCTATATCGACAACCTGAAAGGCTGCTCAGCAAGGAAGAAGACACTGCTCTAAAACCACCATAAAGAAGCCAGACTACGGTTTGTCACTGCACATGGAGACAAAGATCATACTTTTTGGAGAAATGTCCTCTGGTCTGATGAAACAAAAATAGAACTGTTTGGCCATAATGACCATCGTTATGTTTGGAGGAAAAACGGGGAGGCTTGCAAGCCGAAAAACACCACCCCAACCGTGAAGTATGGTGGTGGCAGCATCATGTTGTGGGGGTGCTTTGCTGCAGTAGGGCCTGGTTCACTTCACAAAATAGATGGCATCATGAGGAGAGAAAATTATGTGGATATATTGAAGCAACATCTCAAGACATCAGTTAAAGCTTGGTCGCAAATGGGTCTTCCAAATGGACAATGACCCAAGCATACTTCCAAAGTTGTGGCAAAATAGCTCAAGGACAACAAAGTCAAGGTATTGGAGTGGCCATCACAAAGCCCTGACCTCAATCCTATAGAAAATGTGTGTGCAGAACTAAAAAAGCGTGTGCGAGCAAGGAGGCCTACAAACCTGACTCAGTTACACCAGCTCTGTCAGGAGGAATGGGCCAAAATTCATCCAACTTATTGTGGGAAGCTTGTGTAAGGCTACCCGAAACGTTTGACCCAAGTTAAACAATTTAAAGGCAATGCTACCAAATACTAATTGAGTGTATGTAAACTTCTGACCCACTGGGAATGTGATGAAAGAAATAAAAGCTGAAATAAATTATTCTGACATTTCCCATTCTAAAAATAAAGTGGTGATCCTAACTGACCTAAGACAGGGAATTTTTACTAGGATTAAATGTCAGGAATTGTGAAAAACTGAGTTGAAATGTATTTGGCTAAGGTGTATGTAAACTCCCGATATCAACTGTATGTATGTATGTATGTATGTATGTGTGTATGTATGTATGTATGGAGCATAATGTATTTACAGTTTTATTCACGTTTTCAATTACTGGTGACATATAATGCATTCTGATTATTGCATATATTGTAACGGACACCTACGATGTGTGTAAAACATTTTTGAAGTTTGTATTGATTATATGTGTGGCGCCATGTTTGTTGAAATTATACAATGCATTCTGGGTGTCACCATCTGTCAGACCAAAGATGTTATAATGAGGTGAAGGAATGGTTCACTTTCGGGTAATCTTCCAGAAGTGGATGATCGTAGACAATACACCCCCTTCAACATGCATACTATAAACAGGCCAAACTCATCTTGTCTCCTCTTATTATCTTTGGTTGATGCGAAAAAACAAACATGGCGGCGCACAGAAACGACCCATCGTCGGATTACTTTCGATTTCTAGAAAGTGTTTTACTCAGTTCTATTGAACAATGGTGAGCTCACCTGTGATGTGATTAATTATAAATAGTAATTGCTATTAGCTAATTCATATTGTAGTTTCTGTCAGCCGAGAGTTATAAAAATATGACCTCTTATGTTATGTCAATCTTTCCCAGTTAGCGCTAGGACAAATGTAGCCTACATTTTTCCAGTTTGGATGATTCTGTTATGCTGTAGCTACTTCTGTGAATGTCTGAGCATTATATCCAAAAATAAACTGCTCACATTCTGGAAATAACTTTGTAAGGACTGTGTTTATGCAAAATGTTTCTGAAAAAAACAGTGTGGCCAGCTCAAAATGCTGTTGCGTCATACCGAAAGTGGACATTCTAAATAAACATTCTAATCACACCGGTTTGATCATAAGCTACAGGGACCACTGTAGAATGATCACACCCCTGTGTTGGTACGTGTGAAAAGATTTAAATAAATTGAACAGATGTTCAATTAAGTTCTGGGTCCATACAGTGGCTTGAGAAAGTATTCCCCCCTTAGCATTTTTCCTATTTTGTTGCCTTACAACCTGGAATTAAAATTTTGATTTTGGGGGGGGGTTGTATCATTTGATTTACACAACATGCCTACACCTTTGAAGATGCAACATATGTTTTATTGTGAAACAAACAAGAAATAAGACAAAAAAATTGAGCGGGCATGACTATTCATCCCCCCAAAGTCAATTCTTTGTAGAGCCACCTTTTGCAGCAATTACAGCTGCAAGTCTCTATAAGCTTGGCACATCTAGCCACTGGGATTTTTGCCCATTCTTCAAGACAAAACTCCTTCAAGTTGGATAGGTTCCGCTGGTGTACAGTAATCTTTAAGTCATACCACAGATTCTCAATTGGATTGAGGTCTGGGCTTTGACTAAGCCATTCCAAGACATTTAAATGTTTTCCCTTAAACCACTCAAGTATTGCTTTAGCAGTATTCGTAGAGTCATTGTCCTGCTGGAAGGTGAACCTCCGTCCCAGTCTCAAATCTCTGGAAGACAAACAGTTTTCCCTCAAGAATTTCCCTGTATTTAGCCCCGTCCATCATTCCTTCAATTCTGACCAGTTTCCCAGTCCCTGCCGATGAAAAATATCCCCACAGCATGATGCTGCCACCACCATGCTTCACTGTGGGGATGGTGTTCTCGGGGTGATGAGAGGTGTTGGGTTTGCGCCAGACATAGCATTTTCCTTGATGGCCAATTTTAGTCTCATCTGACCAGAGTACCTTCTTTCATATCTCTCTGACGAAGGTCATGCAGCCGAAACACGTCAGAATTTTAAAACTTTCTTTCTATTGAACATGCCATACAAATAAAGGCATTTGAATTTATTATATGAAGAGTGCCTTGGTCCTCCTTTCTTTTTGATGACATTCTTTCGTATGTTTGGGGAGTCTCCTAGACGCCTTTTGGCGAACAACAAACATGTTTGCTTATTTTTTCTTTAAGCAATGGCTTTTTTCTGTCCAGTCTTCCGTAAAGCCCAGCTCTGTGGAGTGTATGGCTTAAAGTGGTCCTATGGACAGATACTCCAATCTCCGCTGTGGAGCTTTGCAGCTCCTTCAGGGTTATCTTTGGTCTCTTTGTTGCCTCTGATCAATACCCTCCTTGCCTGGCCCTTCAGTTTTGGTGGGCGGCCCTCTCTTGGCGGGTTTCTTGTGGTGCCATATTCTTTCCCATTGATAATAATGGATTTAATGGTGCTCTGGGGGCTGTTCAAAGTTTAGGATATTTTTTTATAACCCAACCCTGAACTGTACTTCTCCACAACTTTGTCCCTGACCTGTTTGGAGAGCTCCTTGTTCATCATGGTGCCGCTTGCTTGGTGGTGCCTCTTACTTAGTGGTGTTGCAGACTCTCGGGCCTTTCAGAACAGGTGTATAAATACTGAGATCATGTGACAGATCATGTGATTGCATATATATCCTTTATGTAATACGTTATTATTCTTAAGTTACCATAAATCATAATTATCATTCAAAAATAACACTAAAGAGAAGTCCATTGTTCCATATATGGGCTAAATACTTTATACCCAGTCCCATACCTAATGTTATAAAACAACATCCCTTTCCATGGTTAACATTATTGTTAATATCAGCACCATATATTAATCTCCTTGAATATGCTGTAACATTAGGGCAGTGTCCTCACCCCCCTCCACCCACCTACCTCATGTGCACATATGACTTTAAATACAACATCACATATTACTATAACCTCTTAGACCCACATTTTATGAATGTATCTCTTTAAAACAGCTATTTGGCAAGTTTTTGTAACATTCTGGCAAAGAGTTCTAGGACTTCACTGCCCAGAAACTAAAAGCTATTATGCCAGGCTCTAATTTGGGTTTTAATCTTCGACAGTTGGCCTTGGTTCCGTGTGTTTTGAGTGTTTGTCTTTGACACATACAGTTTATCATATATAGTGGTTGGTCTTTCAGAGCTGTGCATTTTATGAAAAAGAATTAGTATACTATTTTATATCATGTCCTTGACAGTCACTGTTTGAGTGCATTATATAATTCTATGGAGGACCTCTCGTAACCATATTGTAGAACAATTCTGGCTGCCTTAATTCGTGCTGTCTGCAGTTTCTTTAGGTCACCAACACTTGCGTTACTCTACAGAGCAGTAGTTAATTACACTATGAATGAGTGCTTGGGAGATCTCTTTTAGAATTTGCTCTGGCATATATTTAGCAATCCGTCTGACCATACAGGAGGTGCCGAGGATTTTGTACAGAGCTGTGAAATGTGTGATGGCCAAGAGAGACTGTTGTCTAGCAGCACACCTAATGTCTTTGAAACCTCTTCTGTGGGTGTCCCACCAACTGTCAGCTGTAAGGAGGGTAGTTTCTTCCTTCTCCTCTTTGTAGGAGCATTATCTTGGATTTCTTTGTATTTAGCACTAAATTGTTTTGGGTTATCCATTTTGAAATACTTATCATGTCAGCTACAAAAGCCTCTTTCAACTGCACTACAGAGATGCCTATTACATAGCCAGTGATATCATCAGCAAACATGGCTGCCATAGAATTGCAGCGCACCAGAGGGAGATCATTTTTATACAGCAAGATATAAGAGATCCTAAGCAGCTGCCTTGTGGGACACCACAGTGTACAGAATGAGGTTCAGAACAGGAACCATTTATGAATGTAAACTGCTTTTTGTTGATAAGATAGGACTGTAACCATCTTAATGTGTTATCAAATCTATAGTGACACAACTTCATCAACAGTATATCAGTATATCACGAACAAAAAGCAGCACTAAAATCAAGAAGCAGCACACCCTCAAGTTTACCTTGGTCAAGTGACGCGAGCCATTGATCTGTTCAATCAACCAGAGTGGTTGCAGTTGAGTGATCCTTAAGGTATACATGCTGTAGGCTGTGATAATTGTATTTTGTTCTATATACTCCCATATACACTGAGTATACAAAACACATGCTCTTTCCATAACATAGACACTGACCAAGTGAATCAAATCAAATTTTCAAAACAAATTTTATTTGTCACTTGCGCCAAATACAACAGGTGTAGTAGACCTTAGAGTGAAATGCTTACTTGTTATAAGAAAAAAAAACATTAAAAAAATAAATAAAAGTAACAAATAATTCAAGAGCAGCAGTAAAATAACAATAGCGAGGCTATATACAGGGGGTACTAGTAGTGAGTCAATGTGCGGGGGCACCGGTTAGTCGAGGTAGATGAGGTAATATATACATGTAGGTAGAGTTATTAAAGTGACTATGCAAAGATAATAACAGAGAGTAGCAGCAATGTAAAAGAGGGGGGGGGGGAATGCAAATAGTCTGGGTAGCCATTTGATTAGATGTTCAGGATTCTTATAGCTTGGGGGTAGAAGCTGTTTAGAAGCCTTTTGGACCTAGACTTGGCACTCCGGTACGCTTTGCCGTGCAGTAGCAGCGAGAACAGTCTATGACTAGGGTGGCTGGACTCTTTGACAATTTTTAGGGCCTTCCTCTGACACCGCCTGGTATAGAGGTCTTGGATGGCAGGAAGCTTGGCCCCAGTGATGCACTGGGCCATACGCACTGGACTCTTTGACAATTTTTAGTGCAAAGGTCTTACTCACATTTAAAGGTCTTACTCACTTCGGCTGCGGAGAGCGTGATCACACAGTCGTCCTGAACAGCTGATGCTCTCATGCATGTTTCAGTGTTACTTGCCTCGAAGCGAGCTTAGAAGTAATTTAGCTTGTCTGGTAGGCTTGTGTCACTGGGCAGCTCTTGGGTGTGCTTCCTTTTGTAGTCTGTAATAAGTTTCCCTGCATTAAAGTCCCCGGCCACCAGGAGCGCCGCGTCTAAATGAGCATTTTCCTGTTTGCTTATGGCCATATACAGCTCATTGAATGCGGTCTTAGTGCCAACATTGGTTTGTGGTGGTAAATAGACAGCTATGAAGAATATAGATGAAAACTCTCTACGTAGATAGAGTATCCCATGATAAGCTAGACTACACTACCTCAGGCGAGCAAAACCTCAAGACTTCCTTAGATATCATGCACCAGCTGTTGTTTACAAATATGCATAGACCGGCACCCCTTGTCTTACCAGAGGCTGCTGTTCTATCCTGCCGATACAGTGTATAACCCGCCAACTTATGCTATTCATGTCGCCGTTCAGCCACGACTCGGTGAAACATAAGATATTACAGTTTTTAATGTCCCGTTGGTAGGATATACGTGCTTGTAGTTCACCCCCTTTATTATCGAGCGATTGTACGTTGGCCAATAGTACCGTGGGCAAAGGCAGATTAGCCACTCGTCGCCGAATCCTCACAAGGCACCCCGATCTCCTTCCGCGAAACCTCCGTCTCTTTCTCCAGCGAATGACGGGGATGAAGGCCTGTTCGGGTGTCTGGAGTAAATCCCTTTCGTCTGACTCATTAAAGAAAAAAATCTTTGTCCAGTTCAAGTTGAGTAAATCGCTGTTCTGATGTCCAGAAGCTCTTTTTGGTCATAGGAGATGGTAGCATTAACATTAGGTTCAAAATAAGTTACAAACACTGCGAAAAAACTAACAAAATAGCACGGTTGGTTAAGAGCCCATAAAACAGCAGCCATCCCCTCCAGCGACATCTTACTATCTTACAATGGAAATACAATGGGAATCAATGGGAATCCAGGTGAAAGCTATGATCCCTTATTGATGTCACTTGTTAAATCCCTGACTGATCAGTGTAGATGAAGGGGATGAAACAGGTTAAAGAATAATTTATAAGCCTTAAGACAATTGAGACATGGTTTGTGTATGTGTGCCATTCAGAGGGTGAACGAGACAAAAGACAAAGACAAAATATGTAAGTGCCTTTGAACCGGGTATGGAAGTAGGGGCCAGGCGCACCTGTTTGTGTCAAGAACTGCAACGCTGCTGGGTTTTTCATGCTCAACAGTTTCTCATGTGTATCAAGAATGGTCCACCGCCCAAAGGACATCCAGCCCACTTGACACAACTGTGGGAAGCATTGGAGTCAACATGGGCCAGCATCCCTGTGGAACGCTTTCGACACCTTGTAGAATCAATAATAGGAAGGTGTTCTTAATGTTTTGTGCACTCAGTGTATGCTTACTGACTTGCCTCCAGAATCTTACTAAATTATGACATTTATTGATCTACTGTTTGATACCATAAAATGTTTTTTTTTGTATTTTTGGAAATTGAATTAATTTTGCATGATTCTTTTCATTAGGAAACTTTCCTTGGAGCAACAAGAGGTAAAATAAAAAAATATATATGCTTAATTGGAGCTGCAATATAGGGTGCTGCTAGTCGAAGTAGTTTGTTTTCAATGAGATCGAGCCCAATTGACTTGTCCTCAGGTGAGCACATTATCACTTTGACCACTTCATCAGCTGATACCTGTGGTAATGTGAAACTGCATGCTTATGATGCCATGATTTGTTCAGTAGAATAAACAATGTCCATTTCATTGACAGGATGACTAATATCCTGCCTAAAACTGTTCACCTTATTTTCTAAATAATCTGCAAAATGACTAGCCATGTCAATAGGTTTAGTTTTATTTCCCCTTTTACTTCCACACTAGATGGATAAGATGTGCTGGATGTGCCCAGGAGGCCTTTTACAGTATTCCAGACTGATTTGGGATTGTTTTTAGAGTATTGCCTCAGTAGATAGAGAGGCCAAACGGAAGCAGCCCATTTATCATATGCTGTTAATTGTTTCCTTCCTCTTCCCTCAATAGACTGACTGCCTGACTCCCTATATGGAGAGAAGCCTGTCTGATTAGTATTCTTTAGAGTCGGCCTGCAACAGACAGCCTGCAATCAGAATGCAAGGAAGGCCTCTGAAGCAGTGGAGAGAGAGCGAGACAACAGAGGTCTGTGTGAAATGTAAACAAAGGTTTAGGGACTGACAATCTCTTACCTCAGGAAGTCTGGGTTTGGTTGGAACAAAGACAAAGGAAAACTTCCCAGCGTGGGTTCATGTTCAAAGTGAATATTACTATCACGCTTACTCGTCCGTGTAGTTACGGAGGTTTATGCATGTGTGATTTTATGGGTCGAATATCGCTTCCTTGAGAGGCAATGGAGAGAAGAGCGGAGGATGCCTGAGGAGAGATGACAGGTTAAGAGAGTAGAGGATGTTATGAGCAGAAGAGTGCAAAGGAGAGATGAGAAAGGTGAGAAAGGAGGACAGGACAGGACTGCAAAGGAGAGAAGAGACGAGAGGACAGGACTGCAAAGGAGAGAAAAGTAGAGAGGACAAGACTGCAAAAGAGAGAAAAAGTGGAGAGGACTGCAAAAGAGAGAGGACAGGGCAGAGAAGAGAGTAGAGGACATCAAGACTGACTTGAGTGTGAAAAACAAAAAGACTCAGGAAGCTTCTGTCTGTCCTGGTTGAGAATAGTGTGTGTAGGTTGAACATAACGTTCATTTCCTGTGTCTCCCGCTAACGCAGCATCGTCTCTCGCATTTCACTAACCTAACAATTTAGGTTCCGCTGCCTCCTTGTACTGCACACGACACAGTCAGGCCTCCTGTTGTACTCTGTTGTGACTGTTGTTGTCTCAACCGCCCAGCATTTGCCTTTCAGCTGTGATGGATAATGTGGCCCATCAGAAAAGACTGGCCCTGATGAAGCCATGGAAAGGGCCATGGATGTGGGGCTCTGGGAGCGTTGGCTTTAGCCTGCTGGAGGAATAATTTACAAGCGTGACACTGTTCATTTCCCTCAGTACAACTAAAGGCACTCAGAGAAAAGGCCTTGCTCGCATTCCACAACCCTACAACGGAGCATAGTAACACTATGTCACACTACTGGGGGATGAAGGGGTAAATTATTGAGCATTCTTTAGAGGCAAAAAGCAGTGGTATTTGGAGAGACTCTATTCTGCATGACAAACAATGGAGAAGGAGAATGCTGCTTATGGCTGCATTAGAGTTTGTGTGTGTGTTTGTGTGTGTGTGTGTGTGTGTGTGTGTGTGTGTGTGTGTGTGTGTGTGTGTGTGTGTGTGTGTGTGTGTGTGTGTGTGTGTGTGTGTGTGTGTGTGTGTGTGTGTGAGAGAGAGAGAGAGACACAGAGAGAGAGAGATGACATTTGAAATGTCTCTATTCATTTGGAACTTTTGTGAGTGTAATGTTTACTGTTCATTTTTATTTAAATGTTGTTTATTATATATTTCACTTGCTTTGGCAATGTAAACATGTTTCCCATGCCAATAAAGCCCCTTAAATTGAAATTGAAAATTAATTGAGAGAGAGAGAGAGAGAGAGAGAGAGAGAGTGCATGTGCGTCTGTTCGTGAGAGCTAGTGTGTTTGTGTGTTTGTGTGGTTTCGTATGAACGAGAGTGAGTGTATATTCAATATGTGTATGTACTAGCATCTGTGTGCGTCCCTCTGGCACTTTCACTGGTGAACATAGTGGAGTGTCTAAACCTCTCTCAGTGATTCCACACAGCACCTGCCTTCCACACAACAGTACCCTTGGTTTGGCAGGCTGTCCTGCTAAGGGACAGGATTCAATACGACATCTGTCTGTGTGGATCCTCAGACTCACATGTGTATCTGGTCTAATACACCACTAACCTCACTGCCACAACGGCTGAAATTGCATCAGCATAATTTTTTTCAACAAAAAAATATTTTTATTCTCACTGACAGCACATTGGGGAGCTTAGACACTTGGCCGTGCAGCCCCTGGAAGCTACATTAGCTAACACGTTAGCACTGAGGCGAAACCAACCGTTAAGAACTGAGAGGAAATCCAATTGCATTTCTAATCAGAAACTTTGGCGTGGTTAAGTGAAGTGTAAATAGGGTGCGTTACATTCTGGAACTCATTGTTACAGACAGGGGTTTTACACGGACATTGTTTCTGATGTAAACCGACACAGTTATCAGGAGCGGTCTCTGATGTAAACCGGCACAGTTATCAGGAGCGGTTTCTGATGTAAACCGACACAGTTATCAGGAGCGGGTTCTGATGTAAACCGACACAGTTATCAGGAGCGGTCTCTGATGTAAACCGACACAGTTATCAGGAGCGGTTTCTGATGTAAACCGACACAGTTATCAGGAGTGGTCTCTGATGTAAACCGACACAGTTATCAGGAGTGGTTTCTGATGTAAACCGACACAGTTATCGGGAGTGGTCTCTGATGTAAACCGACACAGTTATCAGGAGTGGTCTCTGATTTAAACCGACACAGTTATCAGGAGCGGTCTCTGATGTAAACCGACACAGTTATCAGGAGCGGTCTCTGAAGCGTAATGCATGACGCGTATGCACAGACATCCACATACACACTCAAAGGTGAGACCTCAGTTTGTTTGGTCACATAAACGACGCACTGTCCATTTGCCTGCTTCCTCCTTCGTGTTACTCCGCATTTCTACAAAAGACAATCCTTTCTCAGCAAATGCAACAGGATTGCTGTCAAAATTATCAGACTGAGAAACAAACACCTGTTATAATTATACATAAACACTTAGGTCTGCCTACAATAACAGGAAACAAATGCTTTCCCCTCTTCCATTTGAATCGACTTCAGCCCAAATAAAATATTTTGGCACAGAGGTGACATTTGGCAATGCTATTTCTCTCCCTCTCCTAGCTTCTTTCTATTAGTTACAATATGAAAAGACTAAAATTATTAGAATTCCATGTCTCTTTTTCTCGGTGGAGCTGAACCAGTAAGACTTGGATGTGGCCTGGGTGTGTACAGTATTTGGAGGAAATGTAACAATTTAAAGTCGCAGTTGCTTAACCAGAACAAATTTGAAGCAGCTTTGGAGAGTAGGCATATACATTGACAGCACCAGGATTCTGGCTTTGACACGGACTATAAGTGAACTTTGGGATGCTGTAACTTTAACTTAACATCTGCAGGCTGGGCGACACTATGGCAACACAATAGCATGTGAGTTAATGTGACTGTCAGTGAGTGAGTGCAAGGGACACATTTCAAGGCCTTTATCTTGTTTCCAAGGCCCTGTGTAAGAGAAAAAGAGAGAAAGAGAGAGGGGGGCGGGGGAGAGTGGTGGAGAGAAAGGGGGGAGAGAGAGATGGAGAGAGACAAGAGACAGACAGACATAGAGAGCGAGACAGAGAAAGAAAGAAAGAAAGAAAGAAAGACAATGACAGAGATGAAGAGAGTGGGGGAAGCCGGGATTGGATCGATTGCCATTCCCTACCTTTCTTCCTTCCACCAGTCCATCCATCCGTCTTCTCACATACACTGCTTTTCACTTTTCCCAACCCTGCTGAAGCATGGAACAATCCTTCTTTCAGCAGGGGCCTTTATTCCTGGGAAAAGCTTATGGATCTTAATTGCATTACCGTGTGAGCCATGCGGCAGGAGCAGAAGAACCTGGGAAAGGCGGACTGAGAATTGGAATTTTGATTTCTGAAAGGGAGCAGTAATCCCTGCATTGCACTCGGGATTGTTTCTATGAGTGAACACTACGCATTACCAAGGTAACGGGATCACGTCTGAGTGGAAGAGGGAGATGAGCATTGGGAGGAGGAGAGGGACTAGGGCAGAGAAGGCAAGAGGGGAGAGTGAGAGAAAGGGTGAGGGGATAAAAGGAGGAGACGAAGGAGAAAGAACCGGGAGAGGGAAGAGGCGCGAGAGGAAAGAGAAGATATTGGGAGCGAGGAAAGATGGGGGAGACAAGGGAAAAGATGGAGAGAGAACGCGGAAAAAAGGAGAAAGGAGCAAAAAGGAGAGGATGTGGGACTTACTCCTCAATGCATAATTCCTTCTCACCTCCCTCCCTGAACACAGGCCTATTTGTTCAGAGGGCTTTGTGTTGGTCTCTGGGCCCCCCTGGGGAGCAGGGTGACAGCTATACGCTTGAACTCTAAGATTAATGTTGTCCCTCTGTCCCCTACATGGGCCCTACACTCTATAAAGGCCTCCCCTTCATTTAGGGTCTAGAATACCCACCCCACCCCTTGGCACAGAGACACACACAGACACTGTAGACTGAGACCGTAGCTATCATCGATGCTAATCCATGACAGGAAAATGGCCGTCAGACAAGACAAAAGGCCAACATCAGAACGCACTGGGCAAAAGCGTTGTTTCCACATAATTCCAGAAATAAAAAATGAATCAACGTTGAAAATGGATTGGATTTGCAAAAAGGTTCAGAATGTAAGGGAATTTAATCTTTCTTTCACCCAACTTTTAACCTAAATCCAATGACGTTGAAGTCACGTTAGTTGAAAACTCAACCAAATGTAAATCAAGACTAGACGTTGAACTGACGTTTGTGCTCAGCGGGAAGTTACAATCACAACTTCTCCCGTTCTCTATTGGGTCCTCCTCTGTCTGAAGATGCTCTATACTTGGGACACACTTTCTGACTCCTTGACCTGACGCTGTGACTACCGTCCGTTGTCGCCAAGGCCACAACTTTGGTTTTAGTGGGTGGGACACAACCTGGTAGGGGGTCTGGCGGTCCTCCCCCATTTCTGGACAATCTAATATGACCCTTTAGGTGTCCTTTTGGGGTCACTTGTATTGTGAATAAGAATATAATATGTTTCTAAACACTTCTACGTTAATGTGGATGCAACCATGACTATGGAAAATCCTGAAATAATTGTGGATAATAATGATGAGTGAGAAAGTTAGAGACACACAAATAACATGCCCCCCCAAAAATGCTAACTTCCCCTATTATTTGTAATGGTGAGAGGTTAGCATGTTTTGGGGGTATGATATTTATGCGTCTGTAACTGTCTCACTCACTATTATTCACGATTCATTCAGCATTATCCGTAATCATGGTAGCATCCACATTAATGTAGAAGTGTTCAGAAACATATTCTATTCATATTTACAATAAAAGTCACTCCAAAACTACACAAAACATTATTTACCATTCATTTCTATTGCGCACAAAATAATCTGAAACACAACCGAAACAAACAGCAAGTGCATCCAACACATTCGTAGAGTCACAAGCTTGATGTAGTCATTGCGTGCTATGAATGTGGGACCAAATACTGAACTTTCTACTACTTCGATACACATACAAGTGAACTTGTCCCAATTATTTTGCTCCCCTAAAAGGGGGAGCTATGTACAAACAGTTGCTGTAATATATAAACGGTTCACCCGATATGGATGATACCCTCAAATGAAAGCTGTCAGTCTGCACTTTAACCTCATAGCCATTGTTTGATTTCAAATGCACGTTTTTGGACTATAGAGCCAAAAGAAGGAAAAAATGCTTCCCTGGCCCAATAATTACGGAGGCCACTGTAATTCATATCACAGGCCTGATAGTACTGTAGAGCTCTTTTAACTTGCACACAATAGAGCTGGATCGCTCCGTCCTGCACCTAAGGGTCTACGGCCCTGTAGCGCCCCAAACCCAACACACCCCACTCAGCTTAGTGAGTGATCTCAGTGATCTTAGTGAAACATTCATTATTGGTTTCAGGTGTGTTAGGCGAAGGCCAGAGTGACACACCAACAGCCCAGCAGCTACGGATTGCCTAAATAAGTATCTCTGCTGACATGGGCATGTTTTCAATTCAAACTCAATTTGTCATACAGTATTCTATGTAAAGCATCCAGTGCCAAATGAAAGTTGCACAGTATACCCTTAATCTTGTAATAAATCAAATCTAGTGATACATAACTTGACATTTGTGTCATCCACTGTGACACTGTGGGAGGATAACCAACCTTCCAATTAATGCCAATGCATTTCTTAGCCACTATAAAGGCTGGGTTACAGAGTTTCTTCTCATAACAGTCTCCAGTATCAACATTTTCATGCAAACCAAAACAGGGAGAAGGGAGAATCTGTAGACATGCTGAGATAAAAGAACATACACTACTGTTCAAAAGTTTGGGGTCACTTAGAATTTTCCTTGTTTTTTTGTCCATTAAAATAACATCAAATTGATCAGAAATGCAGTGTAGACATTGTTAATGTTGGAAATGACTATTGTAGCTGGAAACAGCAGATTTTTTATGGAATATCTACAATAGCGTACAGAGGCCTATTAAATAGTACCCCCGCAAAACACCAGTCTCAACGTCGACAGTGAAGGGGCGACTCCGGGATGCTGGAGTCTCAGACTGGCCAATAAAAATAAAATATTAAGATGGGCAAATGAACGCAGACACTGGACAGAGGAACTCTGCCTAGAAGGCCAGCATCCCGGAGTTGTCTCTTCACTGTTGACGTTGAGATTGGTGTTTTGCGGGTACTATTTAATGAAGCTGCCAGTTGAGGACTTGTGCGGTGTTCGTTTCTCAAACTTGACACTAATGTACTTGTCCTCTTGCTCAGTTGTGCACCGGGGCCTCCCAGTCCTCTTTCTATTCTGGTTAGAGCCAGTTTGCGCTGTTCTGTGAAAGGAGTAGTACACAGCGTTGTATGAGATCTTCAGTTTCTTGGCAATTTCTCGCATGGAATAGCCTTCATTTCTCAGGACAAGAATAGACTAACGAATTTCAGAAGAAAGTCTTTTTTTCTGGCCATTTTGAGCCTGTAATCGAACCCACAAATAGTGATGATCCAGATAATCAACTAGTCTAAAGAAGGCCAGTTGTATTGCTTCTTTAATCAAAACAACATTCTTCAGCTGTGCTAACATAATTGCAAAAGGGTTTTCTAATGATCAATTAGCCTTTTCAAATAATAAGCTTGGATTAGGTAACACAATGTGCCATTGGAACACAGGAGTGATGGTTGCTGATAACAGGTCTCTGTACACCTACAGTGAGGGAAACATGTATTTGATCCCCTGCTGATTTTGTACGTTTGCCCACTGACAAAGAAATGATCAGTCTATAATTTGAATGGTAGGTTTATTTGAACAGTGAGAGACAGAAAAACAACAAAAAAATCCAGAAAAACGCATGTCAAAAATTGTATAAAGTGATTTGCATCTTAAGGAGGGTTTCTGATTGATTGCTTCTGGCTCCCAGGTGTCTTTTATACAGGTAACGAGCTGAGATTAGAAGCACACTCTTAAAGGGAGTGCTCCTAATCTCAGCTTGTTACCTGTATAAAAGACACCTGTCCACAGAAGCAATCAATCAATCAGATTCCAAACTCTCCACCAAAGAGACCAAAGAGCTCTCCAAGGATGTCAGGGACAAGATTGTAGACCTACACAAGGCTGGAATGGGCTACAAGACCATTGCCAAGCAGCTTGGTGAGAAGGTGACAACAGTTGGTGTGATTATTCGCAAATGGAAGAAACACAAAAGAACTGTCAATCTCCCTCTGCCTGGAGCTCCATGCAAGATCTCACCTCGTGGAGTTGCAATGATCATGAGAACGGTGAGGAATCAGCCCAGAACTACACGAGAGGATTTTGTCAATGATCTCAAGGCAGCTGGGATCATAGTCACCAAGAAAACAATTGGTAACACACTACACCGTGAAGGACTGAAATCCTGCAGCGCCCGCAAGGTCCCCCTGCTCAAGAAAGCACATATACATGCCCGTCTGAAGTTTGCCAATGAACATCTGAATGATTCAGAGGACAACTGGGTGAAAGTGTTGTGGTCAGATGAGACCAAAATGGAGCTCTTTGGCATCAACTCAACTCGCCGTGTTTGGAGGAGGAGGAATGTTGCCTATGACCCCAAGAACACCATCCCTACCGTCAAACATGGAGGTGGAAACATTATGATTTGGGGGTGTTTTTCTGCTAGGGGTACAGGACAACTTCACTTCACTGCATCAAAGGGAAGATGGACGGGGCCATGTACCGTCAAATCTTGGGTGAGAACCTCCTTCCCTCAGCCAGGGCATTGAAAATGGGTCGTGAATGGGTATTCCAGCATGACAATGACCCAAAACACATGGCCAAGGCAACAAAGGAGTGGCTCAAGAAGCACATTAAGGTTCTGGAGTGGCCTAGCCAGTCTCCAGACCTTAATCCCATAGAAAATCCGTGGAGGGAGCTGAAGATTCGAGTTGCCAAACAACCAGCCTCAAAACCTTAATGACTTGGAGAAGATCTGCAAAGAGGAGTGGGACAAAATCCCTCCTGAGATGTGTGCAAACCTGGTGGCCAACTACAAGAAACGTCTGACCTCTGTGATTGCCAGCAAGGGTTTTGCCACCAAGTACTAAGTCATGTTTTGCAGAGGGGTCAAATACATATTTCCCTCATTAAAATGCAAATCAATTCATAACATTATTGACATGCGTTTTTCTGGATTTTGTTGTTGTTATTCTGTCTCTCACTGTTCAAATAAACTTACCATTAAAAGTATAGACTGATCATTTCTTTGTCAGTGGGCAAACGTACAAAATCAGCTGGGGATCAAATACTTTTTTCCCTCACTGTATGTAGATATTCCATTAAAAAAATCTGCCTTTTCCAGCTACAATAGTCATTTACAACATTAACAATGTCTACACTGTATTTCTGACCGATTTGATGTTATTTTAATTAACAAAAACAAGGACATTTCTAAGTGACCCCAAACTTTTGAACGGTGGTGTACTCCTTGCCAGAGTTCAGCCAGCCTTCAAAAGACCATAACATATGTCCTCTTTTCCTCCAGCAGAGGAATAACACTTCTGAGTGCATGTTATTCAGTTTCACTGCCATATAGTAATTACTGTAGTAATTTATGTCTGAGATGAGATGAACATGACCGGGCATTCAAACACATCTGTATCCGTTCATCATCATCAATAGCGTCTCCCAGGTCTTCACAGTTCTTCACATTTTTGTATGACATGTTTTGTGTCATCTGGAATAGCCTCTTTCAACCGTTGAAATCAACTTCAGAGGTCTGTCAGGCAGCCTTAAATTAGTTTCAATCTTCGAAGCTTCTGGCTTGTCCAGTATTTACTGCACAAAGAGAATAAATAAAAAGTTAACCTCTGCGCCGTCACAGACTGGTCTTCCTTGGCTTCCTGACCCTGATGAGACCCCTGTCACCATCTGATCCTGCCCAGCTGAGGCATGCCAAAGAATTACCTTGGTGTACATTTATATATTATCCAAGAATATTATCAATGGCTCAATAATTGAAATTACCATTATTCCCAAATCCCAGACCATAGCCTACCCATCAACTAAAAATAGAACTTTGTATTGATTCACTGATTGTTAGACTGGTCTTCGCTGGCTGTCTGACCCTGCTGGGACACCTGTCAAATTTGATTTGATTTGACCATCTGATCCTTCTAAGACATGATGAGCATAGTGTTGTTCACTGACTGTTTACCATAAACCAGCTGTTTATACCGTGTCAATGTGAAACTTATGGAATTAGCCAGGGAAAACGACAGATCAATAACTTTACATTGCTATAGCTACCGACTAATAAAACACACAATGCGCTGTCCGCTCAAGAGGAAGCTTCTCACTGGAATGTGGAATCTGGTTCAGGTTATTAATCAACCTACCAGGGTGTTTACGAACACTACAGGAACAAGATCATCCACATGTATTGATCACATTTTTACTGATACTGTAGAACCTTTTTCTAAAGCTGTATCCGTACCCATTGGATACAGTGATCACAATATTGTGGAAAGCCAAATATCCCGGAAAGCCAAAGTTCAAAAAGCTGGACCTAAAATAGTGTGCTCATACAACAGATTTTGCTGTGACTGTTACGTGGATGATGTTACAAATATTTGTTGGTTTGATGTGATTAATAAGGAGCATCCAGATGCTGCACTTGATGAATGTATTGATAAACATTCACCTGTTAAGAAACTGACTGCTAGAACTGTTAAGGCTCCATGTATTGATGAGGAATTTAAAAAACTGTGTGGTTGAAATGGGGAAAAGGGAGTGGCTAATAAGTCTGGCTGCACATCTGACTGGCTGACATACTGCAAATTGAGAAATTAAGTGACTAAACTCAACAACAAAAAATAATAAACTGTATTATGAAGCAAAGATCAATGATATAAAGAATGTTAGAAAAACAACTTGAGTACAATAAATTAAATTATGGGTAGAAAGCCAAATTAAACTCCATCTTTCATCGAATCAGATTGCTTATTCATCACAAAAGCATTTGATGTTGCCAATTATTTTAATGATTACTTAATTGGAAAAGTCTGAAAACTTAGGCAGGAAATTCTAACAACGAATAGTGAGCGTTCGCACTCATTCACAAAAAAACAAATAATTAATATAAAGCACTACAAGTTTGAATTTCCTAAAGTTGGTTTGAGAGAGGTGGAAAATGTATTGTTTTCAATCAAATGACTGATGATTGGTTGAAAGAAATTTATAATAAGAAGAATGTGGGAGCTGTACTGTTAGATTTGACATTATTGACCATTACCTGTTGTTGAGAAAACGTATGGCTTTTCAACCTCAGAGGGTTTTCTTTAATGGAAGCTCTCTAATGTCAAACATGTAAAGTGTGCTGTACCGCAGGGCAGCTCTCTAGGCCTTCTACTCTTCTATTTTTACCAATGACCTGCCAAAGGCATTAAACAAAGCATCTGTGTCCATGTATGCTGATGATTCAACCATATACACATCAGCAACCACAGCTAATGAAGTCAATGACACCCTTCACAAAGAGTTGCAGTCTGTTTTGGAATGCGTGGCAACTATTAAACTGTTCCTGAACATCTCTAAAACTAAGAGCATTGTATTTGGTACAAATCATTCCATAAGTTCTAGACCTCAGCTGAATTTGGTAATGAATGGTGTGACTGTTGAACAAGTTAAAGAGACTAAATTACTTGGTGTTACCTTGGATTGTAAACTGTCATGGTCAAAACATATAGATCGAATGGTTGTGAAGATGGGGAGAGGTCTGTCCGTAATAAAGAGATGCTCTGCTTTTTTGACACCACACTCCAAAAAGAAAGTCCTGCAGGCTCTAGTTTTGTCTTATCTTGATTATTGTCCAGTTCTGTGGTCAAGTGCTGCAAGGAAAGACCTAGTTAAGCTACAGAACAGAGCAGAACGTTTTGCTCTGCACTGTAATCAGAGGGCTAATATAAATACTCTGCATGCCAGTCTCTCTTGGCTAAGAGTTTAGGAGAGACTGACTGCATCACTTCATGTGCTCCAAATTGTTTGCATAGTCAACTTACACACAGCTCTGACACACACAATTACCCCCCAGACATGCCACCAGGGGTCTTTTCACAGTCTCCAAATCCATAACAAATTCAAGAAAGTGTATAGTATTATATAGAGCCATTATTGCATGGAATTCCCTTCCATTTCATATTGCTCAAATAAACAGCAAACCTGGTTTCAAAAAACAGATAACGCAACACCTCACGGCACTACGCCTCTACCCTATTTGACCTAGATAGTTTGTGTGTATGTATTGATATTTAGGCTACGTGTGCCATTTTCTAATTGATGTAGTTCTGTCCTTGAGCTGTTGTTGTCTATTAATGTTCAGTATTATGTCATGTTTCATGTTTTGTGTGGACCCCAGGAAGAGCAGCTGCTGCTTTCCAACATCCAAAATACTACTAGCTCAGCACTGGGAATAAATAAATAAAAATTATGTTAAGTCAAACAGCAGTTACCTTGCCAGCTAAATCAGTCAAATAAAGAGTAGCCAGTTTCTGCTCTGCTTGCTTTTACAACTCTGAGAAAAAGCAAAACACACACAGACAACAGCTGCCTCTGTTCATACACTCTGTGTTGTCCCAGCGGTCCTAAATCCAGCCGGCTGAAACCGGAAAACAGCCTACTCGACCGCTCTGAGGAGTATGCATAGTCCTAAAGCACACCGATGCCGTTTTCTGTATCACAGTGCAATGATACAACTTGGGGGGACAAAAATTTCAACTTGCAATTTCAGAATGTGAGGGGGTCATGTCCCCCTTGTCCCCCGTGAAAGTTGTGCCCCTGGTTGTCTCCGTCGCCGAAACAATAAAATTCCCACTGCTACGAAAGAAGGCTACTACTTGTCCTTCACTAATCTCGATTACCCAGAAGTAAAATTACAGTATTTCACTAAAGATTGTCTCCTCCCTCACAAACGGCAACTCTAGGCCAAACTCCTTCATTGCGCTAATTTCACCCGTGTTTATTGTGGCCAAAAAGGAAATGTTCCATTTTCATTTTTACAAAATTGCCAATTTTGACTTTGTGGCTGTGGAATCTAGTGTAAAGTGTTCATTATCCGCACACAGGCTTGAAAATCACCACACCAGTTTAAGCACTGCCTTTGCCCAATCCTGATTGGTCCAAATAATCAATGACAAAAATCCAAATCCAGGAATTACAGCTGCTCGTAATCACATAATTCTACACGAGCCTTGACAGATTCTCGCCGTTTCATCTGTCCACGAGAATCGCTCCACGAGAAATGGGTCCCTCACATATCAGTCATAGGAATGTTTTATTTTAAGTGTATCTGCGTATGTTCATTTTAACATATTCTGTCAGCAGGCACTTTACTGTGATGATTAAACTTGATTATTAAAAAGCGATGCCTATATTTAGTATAAAGTCCTCTCTCTCTTCTTCTTTCATCTCTCTCTCTCTCTCCATTGCTCAAAGCATTCAACACCTAATCCTTGATGTCCTCTAAAAGTTCTTCCAAGACTCACTGAAGCAAAATAACTAATTATAACACTACCCCAACTCTCCCCAACTATCCTCCAGCTCTTCAAGGTGGTCTACTACACCCGGGAAGGGGGGATGTCTTAGAGAGAGAGAGAGAGAGAGAGAGAGAGAGAAAGAGGAGGGAGGTATAGTATAGTGATGAGTGCAGCAAAAAAAATACATTGTGAGCAGGTCAGAAGGCCTAAAGATAAGGAACTATCCAATTATCTTTAGATCAGATGAGTGCAGTGACAAGGCAATCTGCAACGTTGGAGCAGTTAATGAATCCCACCCATCCAGGTATTTTCTGCTGATCCCACCCGAACAGGATGGAGGGATGAAGAGACTGAAAAAAGAGAAGAGACAGAATAAGAATGAGGGGCCCCCTTCATACTACCCAGGTGCTCGTTTAAAAAAAAAAGACAAGTGTTTTCTTATCTTTTGCAGCTTTGAAAAGTTTCCAAATAATGACCTCTCTCTTACTCTCTAAAAAAATGGCCTCCTAGTTTTACCTTAAGAAAATGGCGCGGAACGAGCTATCCTGTAACCTCTACTATCGCCCCCCCCCCAAAACGCTTTCCAGAATCCCAATTCCCAGATTGAGGTGAAAAAGAAGAGTTGAAGAGCCCAAAGGTAACATAGTGGTTTTGTGCTTCTGAGAGGTATTAATGATGGTGTATAGAACCAGAGGGTGATAAGCCTCTTTAATAGGGAACACAGTGATAAGAGCCATCTCTGCCGTGCCACAAGACAAATGCTCTCATTATTGCTGATTGAAACGGGGAAGTAGCTGTCGTTTATGCAGAAAAACAAGCAACGTCGTCTTGTTTGGCAAAACAGCCAGTAATGGACTGTGTTTGTGTCCCAAATGGCACCCTGTTCCCTACACCGTTTTGACCGGAGCCTTATGGGCCCTGGTAAAGGTAGTGCACTACATAGGGAACAGGGTGCAATTTTGGAATGGAGGTCCAGTATAGTCTCTCCTTCCAGAGCTGCTGTATCTACAGTAAGCACCATGAGCCTGGCGAGTAAGACTAGCCTCCATAATATGGGTGTGAATGAAGAGAGAACGTGGAGGATGTTGTGCTGTATGTTTGTGGAGCAGAGGCTCACGATGTCAACACGCAGAAGGAAGACAAGCATGGAAAAGAGATGCTATAGAAAACTGCATTTGAAATGACTTCATGAATAAATATCACATAAAGAGAACCTTATATACTGCCTTGAATAACAGAAAAAAAAGAATGTGAATGGTCAGAGTGTTCCGATACAGAACTGTATGTGTGTGATGCTGATAGGGGTTTACTATTGGGTTGATGCAAAGGGAGAGAATTCAGAATGTCCGTTCAGTTTTTGGAAATACAACCGTGACCTATCCCTGTCATACAGAGCCAGAGTGCCTCCTCCACTGTTTATGCCTCCATCTATTAGATTCATTTAGTGCATCTCTATTTCATTTTCATTGTGCGTTTTGATTAAGTGCCATGACAAAATATTCCACATTAATATGACCAGAGTGTTTAATGTAAAGTAGAGTCAAATCGGACAAATAATCAAATATAATCAACAAAACGAGATCACAGCAATATCCATGAGAAACGACTGTAATTGCAATAATGTGCCCGGCACATAATTGTGCCAGTTTGACTTATCAAAGGTCAAGATACTTGATATTCCGCCTTCAAACACATACAGTAGTATTGCGTTCAAAGATCTGAATGCCATCTCTATGCTCTCTCGCGGCAATATGCGCTCAAAAGCTCGGTTGGAGAAGGAAACGCTTCAACATTAACAAATGACCTAGAAATGTACTTCCACTTTACTATCCACCAACATCTCGAAGACAATAAAGATAATAAAGCTCATTCCTTAAAGTCTCAGAGGTAAATGGTGTTAATGGCGGGGAGATATCTTCGAGACACTTCGGGGGCAGCGTCCCCAAAATCGCATTCTATTCCCTTTATGGTGTACTACTTTTGACAAGGGCCCAAAGGGCTCTGGTCAAAAGTAGTGCACTATGTAGGGAATGAGGTGCCATTAGAGACGGAGCCTGGGAGTGATTGTGTATCAGTATACATACTGGCCACAGCTAATGCAGACAGGGAATAATTCATTTGGCTAATTGAACTTGAAGACATTTGGGTGTCCACCCAGCAAACCAAAATTGGTTCTGTGAAAGTTCCCAGAACATTCATTAGGTCGCAGCAAATGTTCGCATAACACAAAAACTGTCCATTTGTGCTGATGATTATTGAATGCTGAAATTGCAAGAACATTCCTTAGAAAACAGTCTGCTGAGAACATTGTGGGGACAGCCCAAAAGATATGTTCCCAAAACACAAAAACTGTCCAGTTGCGCGAGTGAGTCTGCAATGTTTCTTTTAGGCTGCAGAAAACATTCACCTAATGTTACAACTAAAATTCCCATACACATGTATGTTCTTTTTAAAGGTTGCCAGAATGTTTCTTTAGGTTGTGGGAACACTATGGGAATATGACAAGAGATATGTTCCCAACACACTAAAACTATCCAGTTCTGCTTACATTCAGATAATGTTTGTATCAGGTTGCACAAACCATTCCTTTGAAGTTGCAATAATGTTGACAGAAGAGCCTTTGAGTTGTTGAAAAGTTTCCATAACATTTAATTGGGTTGTGGGTACAAAAAATACAGTGTTACAAGTACACAGAATATGAAGAGGATGGGAACATTTTAATAACTCAGAAATGCTGTTCTGTGTCCTGATTGACAATATTAGACAAAAAAAAAACCTGTGTATGATTAAATGCTGTTCACATGTCCAATGAATGAAATTAAAATGTTGAATGTCTATATCACCTTATAGTGGTGTCGACAATAGTCCTCAAATGCGAATTGCCAATAGATCTGGAGAGAAACACAATGGGGATGTATTTCAATCTGCTTTCTTATGCTTTAAGGAGCATACTGAAAACATTTTACATAACATTTTTTAAATGTTCTTGAAATATTCCGAGGACCTCCAATAAAAGAGAATAGTTATGTTGCGTGAACATCAACAGAACTTGAACATAAAACAAATAAGCTTTGAACATTGTGCAATGCGTTAGAGTTTTGTGCAACCTTGGTGAATACCACATGTACATTCTTGCAACATCCCAGACAACTACCATAATTACATGTTGCGGAAACCCTTAAAGATCTTACACCAGGTGTTTTGTCAACATTCTTACAACATTAAGGAATGTCCTGTGCAACAGTATTTAAACATGAAATGAACGTCATGACAACTGAGCCTATTTTGTGTTTTGGCCATCTCTCGTAATGTACCCACCATTTTCAGGCAACCTCATTAAATGTTTTAGGAACTTTAAAAGAATATATAAATATGTTCTGGGAATCTTTAAATAACAGACAAAATATGTTCTGGGAACCTTTAAAGAACATACAAAATATGAACTACTTGTAGAATAAAAAAAACATGAGCTGGCACACACCCAGAATCATTCTTTTGTGTGGAGGTGCTGACTAACGGTGAATGAACTATAAACTATAAAAAATAAAGAGACTTGCATACTCCATATATAAACTCCCAGTAATTTATTGGGTAGATCACTACTTGTAACATCATGTGAAGGTTTTTTGCGCCATAAATTAAACTGTATAATAATCAGCAGTTTTTTTGTGTTCTGAAAACCTTTAAACAGCATGATCATTACACAGTTGCATCTTGCGCTTGGCTACAATAAAAGGACACTCTAAAATGTGACGTTTTGTCACGCAACACAACACAACGCCACAGATGTCTCAAGTTTTGAGGGAGCATGCAAATGGCATTCTGACTGCAGGAAAGTCCACCAGAGCTGTTGCCGAGAATGTAATGTTCGTTGCTCTACCATAAGCCGCCTCCAACATCATTTTAGAGAATTTGGTTGTGCATCCAACTGGCCTCACAACCGCAGACCATGTGTACACGCCGACCCAGGACCTCCACAGCTGGCTTCTTCACCTGCAGGATTGTCTGAGAACAGCCACCCGGACAGCTGATGAAACTGGGTTTACACAACCTAAGAATTTCTGCAGAAACCGTCTCATGGAAGCTCATCTGCGTGCTCGTCATGAAATACATAGATGAATGAATTTATTTCAATTTACTGTTCTTCAAACTTTTCTTTGAAATTGTTGCAGGTTGCGTTTATATTTTTGTTCAGGGTAGTACAACATACTGTATACCGTAAGCCTATACATACCGACTAGATATAGTATGGAATTGTGGAATTCTTGTAGGTCGTGCTGTAAACATACATGCTGTTCTGCAGATTCTGACAAAGATTGGCAATTCAGCTCTATTGTGATTTACACATAAATCTCACATTATGAGAGGCTCCATCCTATGGATTTATATAAAAATTGATCAAGCACCATTGTTATCATCTGCCTGTGTGTCATGTAACTGAGCACTACCACTGAGGTGGTGGTGTATAGAGAGAGGAGTCTGCAAAGACCTCAGCCATGGTCTTACACAAGCCTAACTATGTGTGGATAAACCAAACAGTGTCTTACACAAGCCTAACTATGTGTGGATAAACCAAACAGTGTCTTACACAAGCCTAACTATGTGTGGATAAACCAAACAGTGCCAGCGCAGACAGGACACGTGCAATGGCTGCGACACCACCATAAAGAAAGGGATACGAGCCAATTAAATGCTCCATACCGGGGGGACTAAGGTAAATCGTAGCGCCATGGTGAACGGTTGACTATCAATATGATTTCTGCTCGACGTCCGTGGCTATTCTGATGATGTAACGGCCAATTATTTGCAGGTTAAGGATGGTGGTGTGGTACCCGTGCAGCAGCCTTAGCAAAGGGCCTTGTGACTTTGTCCCGTTCACGGTGGCGCTGTACAAGCGTTATCACCTCTCCTGAGAGTAGGAGGACACTGGGTGGTAAATCCTGTTTTGTGGGCTTCGGGATCCAAATTTCAGGCATCGTAAAGCCCCACGTACGACACTGGCCTCTTAGCTGGTCACTAGAGCTGAAGTTACGGTCACTGAAGCTGAGGATTATGGGAAGGAAGAGGGAGTTTATACCGACAAGGACTCCCCAAGTTCCTGCTAAGACTGTAGTCGTATATACGGTCTTTGACTTACATGGTAACAGCTGGAACCTGTGAAGAATATCGAGGGCGGTTGGGTCTTGGTCATGTTGCTGTTTTCAGCACAAACAAAAATTACTCCATGTGTTGATTGAGGTTAATAGCAAAGGTTCTGTTAACTCTCCTTCACTATCTCCTATCTTTTGATTTTCTCAGGAGAACACCTCATCATGTAACCAATCTTACATACGTACTTTGATTTGATTTGATGATGTGCAGCCAGTCAGTGAGTCTCGCCACAACAGACCGTGGCGTTCTAATCTAAGGGCCTCTGGTATGGGGTGAGTGAGGAGGGTGCAAAGTAAACTGAGAGATGAGAGTAAGACACGGGATGGTGTTTAAGGACGGTTAAGGAACCATATTGACCTCCCGTTCAGCCGTCTTAGTGACGATCTCAACCCCACCGTAATGGCGACGCTTTTGGGAAAGGTGTTCCGATCAATAAGCTGTTAGCAACCAAATGAGCTAGGACATCGGCGACATGGGCTTAGTTTTCCGTGACCCCCCCCCCCCCCCACCGCCCTCGGCTGTCATTCTTTACATCTCTTCTTAACTGGAGGCTTTGATGTCTAACTGGACAGGTTGCCTTAGCAATGCCCCAACTGCCGCACAGTGCATGACATCCCTCCAGGATGCTCTGCCGCTGACTCGGTTTTGCAAACACAGCAGTGAGTCGTGAAATTAGATTTCAGCCCTACCGCAGTAACTACCGCTATCATTATCAGGCCAAGAAACCCACAGTTCTCCCCTGTTTCAAGAATAGCCTAGCTCCCACTCTCCTCACCCCTCTCTCCCTTCTCCCCTCCTCAACCCTCTCCCCTCCTCACCGCTCCCCCTTCTGCCTTCCTCATACCATCCTTCAAGAATAGTTCCCCACCTCACCTCACCCTTCTCCTCACCCATCTGCCTCTCCACCTAGCATCGGCATATCCAACCGTGTCTCAGAATGATCGATAGTGCTGAGCTGTGAGAGCTGCTCTGAGCCTATACAGGAAATATGATGCAATTAGAGAGGGGACAATACCCACCTAAAGAGGTTTTTTAACTAAGTGACTAATGGGCAGTGTGATTAGCTTAGTTAAACAGCCTTGTTTCAGAGGAAGTCTTTGATTTAGGCAAGTGCTCTGAGGCTAAAAAGAAGCACGAGAGAGAAAGGAGAAAGAACATTTTAGGCTGCCTCTGAAATGGCACCCTATTTGCTATATAGTGCTCTACTTTTGATCTGGGCCCATAGGGCTCTCTGGTCAACCGTAGTGCACTACATAGGGAATAGGATGCCGTTTTTAGACACCGCCTACATTTGTGTAATTGTTCTCTCTGCTCGGTAGCTGAGGTTCATGGGATTTCCGCTGATCTGATGGACCGGCCGAACTCCAGGTCGGATGAGATATTGAGCTTTTTTGTTTTGTTTACACCGGCTGGACCATCGATTTCTGCTTCTCCCCTTCTACTTCTTCAAAAAGCCAACACAAATAAAAACACAACACCACGGCATTGTCTCCGAAGTGTCAACAATTAAATAATTTAATAGCATTGCATTGTTCTCCTCTTTCGATCTCTCGCTTGGAAAATAACAATTGCGTCCTTTTTTATCTTGACAGAAAAGTTGCTTTCCTTTCTTGGTCTTATGGGAGTTGTCGTAGGGGCCTTACATTAATAATGTCAAGGATCTTGTTTACCTTCTGTAGCAACACCCTTTGAAATGACATGAACCCTTCTCTTGTTAGCAGGATCTTCTAACAGAACAAGGAAACTAGTGTTTTATTGAACAGTCTAAAAGTCCTCCTGTTTGATCATCAGATCAGAGGTTTATTAGAGATCTGTGAAAGTCTCTCCACAGCTCCTGCCGCTGTCTTTTTGGGGATGAAAAGAAACGTAAAAAAATAAAAAATTGATTTTTGATTATTTAGTACTCCTCTCTCTCCAATGCCCAGATTTTCCAGAGGGCATATCTTGACATCAAAGGCCCAACTGTCCGCCTGGAAGTGTGCTCCAGTATTGCAGATATATGCTATACGGCCCTGAATTTAATAAGGACCTGATGATCAAAGATAGATATTCCATAAATGAAGACAATTTGACAATTTTCAGATCAGCCACTTAAGTGGATTGAATCATATATTTTGTATTGTTTCTGAGTAGCGAACTCAAAGAGGCCCGAGGCATTCCACTAGCATCACAGTAATCAAAACATATTAGACTAAAATGTAGAACTGAATAGTGGAATGCTCCTTTGTGTATGCACATATTAGGTTATAGCCTGAGGAGCTTACAGCCCTGCTCTGTTTGTCCTCTCCTGGCTGCCGTAGAGGTTAGTGGCGCTGTGGGCACAGAGTGCCAGTGATGAAGGAAGTGCCACCCTGCTGCTGTGTGCCAGCTCTATGCCACCATACCACTAGCTCTTCCACCATGCTATCCCTGTGACCTGTATCACCTCACTGGCATACTGTCGGTGCCGTCCCCCTCTCCCTGAGGATGGTGATGAATGGCGTCCACGGCTTCGTTAATAATTAAAGACAGATTTTGGGGAGATTCTGAGGAAGGGGGTTAGCGTCAGACCAGCTTTTCGCAGGGTATTAAATCTACACTTTCCATTGGTATAATCTGTATTTGAACAATTTTAACTTTAATTTAAACCCAAAGTCGGGAGGATTTAAGTGTAGTGTAATTCAGTAGATTATCTGTGCTGACCACGCTATCAGGCTTTAGCGAGCCCTGTATATGATCGGTCTATGAACTCAAAGCATTTTGCTCAGACAGATTTGATAGAGGGAAGTGCAAGTGGTAGAAGCCATGTTTTTACATTGAAATCCAGTCTTAGCATGTAAAGTGGTTCTGACTGTAGAGATGAAAATTGCTCCGATTGCTCTAAATATGGGTTTCAAGCTACAGCAAAGTGTAAACACATGTGGGAAATATTGTTTTTTAATTCACCTCGAGCACAGTTTAACATCGCCAAATAAATGGTTTATTTAGTAGATAATGTTCAGTTTACGAACCCAATACAGTATCAAGCTGCAGTGAGAAGAACAGAGACCAAAGTAGAACAAGAATAGCTCATTGCTGTACGTCTCTGGTGTGAAAAATAATAGGACTTCAAAAGAAAACTACCCAGGAAAAAAAAGTATAGAAATGGACATAAAGGCCTTTTGTGAAAAGTAAACAATCCAGGGGTATGCTAGTTTAGGTCAAATGAACCTCTCTCTTCATTGATACTATCTCGGCATGGGTCATGCGCAGCTAATGAGAGCGATACCATAGAGATCACAGCCTGAGGGGGAACATTGGAAAAGCATCAATAAATGTCCAACTCAGCACCGCAGTTAAACAACACACAGCATCAAAAGAAAACTACAAATAAAATACTTGACCAGCCACATAAAAAAAAAAAAAACAATATAGAGGCTTGAAATACCTCAGATATTTCAAAATGAAATCTTCAAAAAAAATATCCCTTGGGTTGTTTTTTATATATCTTTTTTTATATATAATAAATGCTTTGAAAGAGAATTATTCTGTGCTTTCTTTGTTTCATGAAAGTAACACTCCTTTAGGTGCTTCTATAATTCACTCTAACGAGCAAACAGTTGAGATGTTAAACTTCAGAAGAGAGCAGCCATATCAATTTAAAGTCCTGATCCATACAATTCCTGGACTTGGGCAAAGTTAAGATAAAAGTGTAGAGAGTTGATTTGTGGACATTGTGCTCTGTTAACGTAGCCGAAAAGTATCCCTTGCTCATAACGTTCTACGAAATGCACCATGTACAACAACTTTCTTTCTGATCTAAGACCACGGCAGGTATTGTTCGATTATAACACTCCATGTTCTGGAGATCTACAAACACTTCTCCAGACTTAAGTGTTCACCTACTGTAGTGATTTTTAGCCACTACTGGAATGAGCAGAATCCTGCACACACAGGAGGTCTTCGCTCTGCGAGGTCATTATCCATCCAATGGCACGCCATCAGAGAGAGGATGCTCTGTCCTCGCTGACGCCCCTATCTGCCATGCTCCCTCCATCTGCCCAACAAACCCAAAACATTCACTGAAATGTGCACAACCTCTGCAACAACCACCACAGAACATTCCCCCCAAAAAAGATAACGATAAGTATCACGATATTAATCAAAAAAGGTGCATCTGTACAGCACTTTGAGATATCAGCTGATGTACGAAGGGCTATATAAATACATTTGATTTGATTTGATTTGCATGTCTGCTTCAGACTCAAGAATGCCTAATGCCTGAACATACTAGGCAGGTAGCCTACTGGTTAGAGTGTTGGGCCAGTAACCAGAAAGGTTGCTAGATTGAATCCTTGAGCTGACAAGGCAAAAATCTGTCATTCTATCCCTGAACAAGTTAACCCACTGTTCCCTGATAGTAAGTTGTTCTTCAATGACTTGCCTAGTTCAATAAAGGTTACTTTTTTATTTTTTATTATGTGAGCTACACATAAAATTATACTTTAAGGAACATTTTCCATGTTTACGGCCAGGGAGCAGGTACCTGGGGTCAATTCAATTGATAAGCCTCTTGAAACCTTCCTTTTCGACTGTGCTAATTGGTGGCATTTCCTTTAGCAATGCAATGCATAATATCATTTGTGATGTCTTTTGTCTTTTCGATGTTTGCTTGTAGGGCATAAACGCTGTCAGTGTTGACTGCTTCAGGCAAACATCCCCAGATTGGCTGGTGCTTGAGGGGCGTTTATAAATACCGTGGCGCAAACTCAAACCTCCTGCATGTTCCAAAGAGTGATTTTGCTTCAGATGTTGAAAAAAGGTTTGCCGTATTACCAGGCTTCGTAGCCACCGGTCTACGGCACAATTTGCACCGAACATTGCTCTGCTCTTTGTCGGACTTCAAAAAGCCAAACCACTTCCAAATTACTGAAACAATTTAACCCTTTTTATCAATAATTTCTTTGTTGGAAGCTGCTCCTTCTCCATGGCTATCACTGCCACTGTTCTCGCCTACATCACTCATTTTTTTGTGGTTAATAGTGGCGACTCCATCCCTCGAGGTGCTAAGTGGGTTTTAGTGGGTATATACCTCTCCACGTTCATATTGTCACTTCTCCGCACGTTCCTGCTGCGTCAGAGGTGAAATGGACTGCTGGACCTAATTATTCTATATCGACATTATCGAAAATTAATCTAAAGGTTTTTATATCGTTATTGATGGAAGTAATTACCTCCGATAATTATTGATGTTGATTTATCGCCCAGCTTAACAGGACTGCGGACAGGATCAGGGTCAGGACAGGCAGAAAGGTCAGAACTGGGAAGACTACAAAAAACAGGACACAGGAAACATGCTGGTAGGACTTGATGGGACAAGATGAACTGGCAACAGACAAACAGAAAAAACAGGTATAAATACACAGGGGATAATGAGGGGAGATGGAAGACCCCTGTTGGGGGGCGGAGACAAGCACTAGGAAAGGTGAAACAGATCAGGGTGTGACAATACCAACAAAACAAAATTGTTTCTGTGAAAGTTTCCAGAACATTCATTAGGTTGTGGCAAAAGTTCTCATTGTACAAAAACTGTCCAGTCGTGCTTATGATTATACACTGCTTGTGTAAACCACTTCATGATATGCCACACCTGTCAGGTGGGTGGATTATTTTGGCAAAGGAGAAATGCTCACTAACAGCGATGTAAACAAATTTGTGCACAGAATTTGAGAGAATTATCTTTTTTTCTCCATATGGGAAATATGTTACTTCAGCTCACGAAACATGGGACCGACACATTACATGTTGTGTTTCTATTTTTGTTCAGTCTATATTCTGTGGCTATGAAAATGCAGGAGGCAGTGGAAATGAACAGACCAGGGGAGATGCTATCGGCCCAATGCATCCCTGCAAAACAAATTGCTTATGCACTTTCTCTTTCTCTCGCCCACAAACACCATATTTACAGTCTGGCTTGCTACAATGGAGCTCCCAGAGGCCGCAATTTGCACTGTGATTGGGGCCAAAGGGGGAGACGGAGAAAGAGGGGGGGGGGGGGGGACCAATCTGTGTGTGAGCAGAGTTGGGGAGGAGGGGTTATTAAGGGGTATGGTGGGCATTAGGAGTTGGGGTGGTTGGAGAGGGGTGGTGGGTGTTGGTGGGGGGTGACAACGTCTGTTGCTGCCAGTGCCAGTGCCAGACGACTGATGGAATGGAGCCCAGGCAGCATCGCAGTCCCCCTCTCCTCCCCAGCATCCCAGCAGTCTCCCCCTTTCCTCTCCTCTTCTCCTTAGCAGTCCCTCCCTTCTTACCATTCCTCTGCTGTTTCCTACGATCACCACCCTAGCATCAAGGCATCTCCAATCTCTCTATCCCAACCTGCAACATGAACTTTAGGGGAGACAACGCTATCAAAACAGACTAAACAACTCAACACTCACCAACTGAGAAATTACTATAAAAGTCTTGAACCATACTATACAAACTAGTTCCTATGCCTATACAATAGATCTGGGCGATACGGACAAAAAGTCATATGGTGATAAATGTAACTGCAGTATTTTGCTTAATAACAATAACTATATATATTGTTTTATGGACAGTTAGGCCTACTTTCCATTAGAGGCCATTTTTCTCCAGTGCCAAGCAAGACAACTGAGATGGTATAGCCTATGATTCAAAAAGTAAGCTACTTAATCGAACATTTGCAGACATTGTAGGCCAGTGGATAAATCCCCCCCCCGAGAGAGTAAACTTAGTCTGGGTCTCAACGTACTGTTGCGAGTTACAAGGTGCGACTTTTGCTGTGCATCAGCAGTTTTTCTCTTGTTATGTCAGTCACTGACAGTCAATCAATTAGCACATGTCAGTTAAAAACATTTAGATTGTTGAATGAGTCTAGCTGCCAGCTATCCCCCCCCCCCCCCCCCCATGCATGCTAGCAGTTACCATAGACTTACAGTCATTGTGTCCTTTCCAGTGCTAGGCCTAGGCTACTTGATGTAGGCCTATTCAGCGCAAACGGCGTGTTCCACTCGGCTACACAGCAGCCGACAGCGAAGCAGGGACAGGCAGATACTTTCAAAGCAGGAATCAACATAATGCATAGGCTTACTACTGCAAAAACAAAACACCAAATATTACCGACCTAAGCAAAAAGCTTTGTTAACACAAGAACCACTGGCCCTCAAGAACCACCCCCCCTTCACGCCAATGAGCAGTCATTCTGACTGCAATATTCAAACAGTGTAATTAATACATTTCAAAAACGCTATTGCTACAATAATAATTTGGTTGTGTTCATGAAGGTGTTAATTAAGTAACATTAGAATAAGAACAAAAAAAATAATTTCAAATAACAAAATAGTATTTATTTGTTTATTTTACTAGGTTTTATGTTAAAACAAAAACACACAGAAAACACACAATTTCAACTGTTAAATCAATTTTATCCGTGGAGTGCTTTTGTTACAACTATGAAACAGAAACCACATGCGTCTGAACATGGTAACAGCTTATTTTTCAAAATATTTTTTTTCAAAATACCCCAACCACTAAAACGCAAAGTCAGCAAAAAGTGCAGTGAAATGATGAAAACAGTATCTTAAATATCATTATAAGTGTGCTTGATTAATAGTTAAATGAACACAAAAGTTAATATAAGTGTCGACATGAAAGCAGTCAAAAATAGTCAATTATTGTCAGCTTGTGCTTGCCATGGTGTGCGTTTTCCCACAATGGCATCAGTTGGATGTATTTTAGCGGTTATCCCTTCTAACAGTCGACACAAATCTTTGCCACTTTCACTTGCTTGACATACTTCCCACAAACACGTCGCTTACAGGTGACACAGGTGTCTTGGGCTCTGTCTTCTCCCTGGGAGCTGTGCGCAATTTGGCTCGCATGAAATCTTTGCTGCTGCCTTGGCCCTCATATGTCTCTCACGTAGCACAATTTGCCAGACTCATGATGAAGTCTCTCCTGGGCATGGTTTAGTTGATGCACTGCTTGAACAGCATTTGTGCGTTGATAGCAGCCAAGTCGAGCCTGTTGTAGAACACATCACCACATTCTCCGACACTCGCTCACCTGCGGCACGACGTGGATCTTTTCCCAAATGGTGCTGTCCCTTCCTCTCTCTCCTGTCCCACCGTTTCATTTGGTGGTGGCAAGGGTAACTAACTGCTCAGTGCGTACCCTTTTTTTTGTGCTTAGGCCTCAGAGGTGTAGGTTCAGGCTGAGGCTCAGAATCAGGAAGAATAATCATCAGAGATGTCATGATTCATTTCTTTCCCCCCGCCATCTGATTCGTGTCCGTTTAGATCTTGTAGCAGCGCTAGCACAGCATGTGCATCCATTCGTCTTGGTCTTCTTGGCATTGTCAAATATGCACCCTCTCACTGTGTACTCCATGCAGAACAGAGTAGACTGATAAAACTGCTTGGATTTGATTCTGTTTGTGATATTACGATTCTAACAATGGCAGTGTTATATAGACTTATTTAAGAAAAGTCGAGGCCAGAGGAGGGCCTGACTTAAAAATTGCAGAGTAATAAAATGTATTAATTAATGAGCAGCCAAATGAGAGCTTTAGCGGTTCTAGTGTTAAGAGGAGGGCAATGTAATTTTTGGTTTATCGTCCCAGCTCTACCATACAATAGATTCTCATTGAATACTAAACTGATCAGACAGATGCATTCATTTCCAGTCTCTGAGCTGCTCTTAGCAGATCAATGATACAACAATCTACAGGAGACTCCAGAAGACAATATCATAACTGGCTTCACGGCAGATCTCCGTCACATAAACCCTTATTGGAGGGTTCCCAACTTGCTCCTCCCAGATTCCCACAGAGCAGAGGAACATAATCCCCACATCTCTGATTGGATAATCTGGAAGTAATCTGGAGGTGGTATGTGAATTATTCCAAGGAGAAGAGATTACAGATGTAATCCAAAGCTTCCTTACTTTTCCAGGGCATATTGACCTCTCACTCTCACCGGACCGGTCATTCTCTTGACCCCTAGGTCACATGGTGGCTGGTCGCAGGTGGAACGAGCAAGGTACAGCGATAGTGTACTATAAAAGGATAGGAATATAAAGCTACCCAGAATAAAGGACAGTATGGTTGTTGGCGTAACAGACGGCTGAAGTTTGTAGGCCAGAAAGACTCTGAGGACACAACAGTGTCATCATCCTTCATATCCCTCTGTCGTTACAAAAGAACAACAGAACATTGGAAAATTGGTCAGATTGAGCCTGTTTGGACACGATGCTGGGTAACTTGACCTGAGACGGCCTGTTGTGTATGCCAGGGGAAACTAGGGAAATAACATAAGCTGCTTGAATGCGGTTTCAATCTCCAAGGCTGATATTACACAAGCACACACACACACAAAGGCATGCATGTGCACACACACACACACACAGAAACACACAAACACCCACACAAACAAGCACGCACACACACACACACACACACCAGGGTTTACATTAGCCGGGAATAGACGGCTTTTAGACAATACAAAATAAGAAAATTGAAAAGTCGATACATTTAATTGTCTCTGGCCAATTGTCCAGGAGACGAAGAAAGAAATCCCATTTGAAGAAATACTGCTTTTTAAAACATACCAGTCGATGTAAATACATTTGACTGGTCCTGCTTAACGGTCGATAGGTTCATTTGCCTAAATTGGGGGTCATTAATTTGGCGCATGTGCACAATATATATGTTATGTATCTTCTTTATCACACACGCACAAGCACACAGATACAGAGGCGTTGATACAGCGCGAGAGCTGCTGCTGCAGCATACCAAACAGCAAATGCATAGGCGACGGACGGCAGGGCTTCATCAGCACGTCACACACCACTTCGCAACGAGCTGGGGGCAGTGTGCATTTTGAAAACATAGTGTTTGAAACCTGAACGTTTTACTACATATTACGAGGCATGACTTACCTTGCTTGCCTAGCCTAGCCTAGCCTAGCCTAGCCAAAATCAGACCATATCCGCAAAGGCAATGTTTCATATCAACTTTCTTTCATTCTCCAGTAGTCAAAGGTACGATCTAAGTCATATTAGCAACTAGGCTACATCTTTCTCGACAAGCTGACCAATAGAATAGGTAAATGTTTCTACTCTGGGGATAGTAGATACACATAGGATCTGTTCAGTCCAGATCAGGCTCCAAGGGAGTGAGGCGGGATAGAGAGAGAGGGATAGAACAAACAAAAAACTAACGAGAGAAAGGGATGGAGGAAAGCAGAGAGAGAGAGAGAGAGAGAGAGAGTCTTTGAACTCGGCATGCCCCATAGGCTGCAGGGTAGAGAGAGCTTTCTGGACCCTGTGGTCACTCTGTCAGGAGAAATGACTCTGGCAGTGTTAACGTGGTGCAGGGAGAAGACACCAGAAGGTTACACTTGCTAACGGCTTACCTTCACTACACCAAACAGTATCAAACCCGGCCCTCGCCATGTCCACAGCCAGCTGCCAGCATGGTGCTACACTCATTTACACCAACACTAACAAAGCCCGGGGTCATTCATAAACACACACATGTAGAGAGAGAGAGAGAGAAGAGAGGAGAGAGAAGAAAGGAGAGAGAGAAGAAAAGAGAGGAGAGAGAGAGAAGAGAGGAGAGAGGAGAGAGAGAAGAGAAGAGAGGAGAGAGAGAAAAGAGAGGAGAGAGAGAGAGAGACAGAGAGAGAGAGAGAGAGAAAAGAAAACTCGCACATGGACACAGGTATAGAGACTACAGAGAGAGAAACATACACTATTCCTCCGCCTTCACCTCAGAAAGCCACAGCCTCACGTCACTCTGGTTAGTGGTAATGAAAACACACATCCATAAGGACAGAGCTCTATCAGCTATCAGATACAGCAAATCAGTGAGAAGAGAAAAGAAAAGAAAAGACATGGCAACACAAGCCCTGTCCCTCACCGGTGGAAATGAAAAAGAGGACATTATGTGGCGGGGAAACGGAAGAGCTGTCACCATGGTTTATGGACGTTCACTGAAATGAGCAGCGGCAGCAATATGCGTTCACTGTTTATGGATGTCTCAAAGGAGGGGCGGACGGAGGAGACGAGAGGAGGGAAGGGGAGGGGGCATGTAGAATATCTACTAAGTCCATTGATCACGACCAAATATGCAATATTTTTTTAAATAAAAAATAACAGAAAAAAAAAGACATATTACAACCTACCTGTGTGTTGTGATAACTGCGATGTTTGCTCTATAACCAGTTAGTTCCTATGCGTTGATATATAGGCCTTAGGCTGAGACAACAGTAGAAAAAAAATTCAAAAATGTTTCTTCACAAAACCGGAGAGCAACATCAGTCCGGTTGAGTCCGCAAAGCATGTTGCATGTAACAAACAGTTACATCACCTACAGCATCAATCAAGTGAATGTTTCCACGGGAGTTTTCAAACTACTGTTGATTTAGAACACCGGAGAGTTGCCGTGAGTCGCAAAGAAAACAGGGGCTGCCTCCACTGTTCCAGCACCATTTCAACTTCGACATTTTAACACGACAACTAAATGATTCCAAAAACAATTTAGTCCAATCAGCATAAGCTAAATATCATACGGCCGTCCATGGTAGGCCAACTGATTTCGGTGTGTGTGTGTGTGTGTGTGTGTGTGTGTGCGTGTGCGTGTGCGTGTGCGTGTAAGTAGAAAAAACATGTCGACTCACCCTACTTGTACAGAAACGCCAATGCCGTCCTCCCATAGGCTGTAAAGACCTCCTCCACTCTTTCATGTTACCAAACCGGTCTGTGACTCTGTCATACAGTACACGCTTTTAGTTTTGTTGTCCGAGGCTACCTGGCTAAAATGCTTGTTCGCTAGCCTTACTTCCTTTCATGGGCAACGATGAGCCAGCTACTACATCTAGCTACATATTGAACTCCCATCCTCTGAGACCAGGGGCACAATGCATGAATTTATGGTTGAATCAGAATCACCATTATAATCGTTGGCCAGTACGGAGAAATTAAGTAAAACCACATGTCCAAATCCCTATCTCCATCCATGGCTCATTTAGGAAAGGGACAATTTTAGCTAACTAGCTAGCCACCGATGGGCAACAACACAACGAGACGCAACAATTCAAGTTTTTCTCTGTCCACGACGTGATATGATTGGTGTGAATCCAAATCCAAACTGTCTTCCTTTTACACTTTCTTTTGGTGCACCAGGACCATTCACAGTTGAGCTCACTCAGTTTCAATGTCATACTCTTTTTTTTGACCAGACAGCGTCAGATAGATGGGCTGCACATACAGAGACAGAGTGGTGCCGTTTCGACTCGCTCGGATGCTTTCTCCGGCGCTTTCTCAAGGTGAGACATGAAGGAAAATGATGAAACACAGAGAGACAAAAGATACATTATTTTCTACGCTTTTTTCCCCCCCTTGGAAAGCCTGGCTTCCCTTGGTATCCGTGAATACATGCCACTGATCCTCATATCCTCCTCTCTCTGTCATTCTATTGTACACCTCTGTCTCTTTTCTGATAGCCTCCGCCGAGTCCCCAACAACCGGATGTTCTGGATTGGTTGAACAGTGCATTAGATAACCTCCCCCTCCGACAGTTTGTTCTCTCTCTCTCTCTCTCTCTCTCTCTCTCTCTCTCTCTCTCTCAAAGGTCAGTGTAGAAAACGGAAAACGCACAGCAGACAGTCAGAAGAGCATTTTGTACCTCGACTCCTCCAGCGAGATTACAGATAATAATCGGACAGATGCCACTGTTGCGTACACACACACACACACACACACACACACACACACGCCAAGCCCAAAAGCCCTACTTCAGTACGTGTGGCCTGGGGACACCTAGCCCTCCTGGAAGTGTAGTACGGCTGCCAAGGCAGCACCAACAGCCCTCATTAAAACCTCTGAGACAACACAGCTAGCTGAAATATTCACAAGTTATGCAATGTTAAGTGCTGTAGGCGGGCATAACCAACCATTTCCCTTATTTCAATTCATTATCATTCAACATCATCAATTATGGATTCACCTGACTTACAATGAACTTATTATTACTACTGTATACAGTCATATGAATTATACACATTTTCAGTACAGTAGCGTAACAGTGGTATTTGAAATGGTGGTATTGAGGGAGAAGCAGTCGCAGCAGTGAAGAAATAAGAACAACAGCACAAAGGATGTCAACGACCCAACATGGTCCTTTGGAGACTAAGTGAGAGCGAGAACAGAAAATGGAGAGAGAGATGGGAGAGAGAGAGAGAGAGAGGGGGAGAGAGAAGGAAGAGGATAGAGAGAGAGACGGACGAGAGAGAGAGAAAGAGAGAGAGAGGCAGAGGGCGAGCAAGAGAGAGCGCGAGAGAGGGAGGGAGAGAGAAGGAAGAGGAACAGAGAATAGAGAGAGAGACGGACGAGAGAAAGAGAAAGAGAGAGAGAGGCAGAGGGCGAGCGAGAGAGAGCGCGAGAGAGGGAGGGAGAGAGAAGGAAGAGGAACAGAGAATAGAGAGAGAGACGGACGAGAGAGAGAGAAAGAGAGAGAGAGGCAGAGGGCGAGCGAGAGAGAGCGCGAGAGAGGGAGGGAGAGAGCGAGAGAGAGGTACAGAGATTGTTAATCAAATATTCTGTCATGTGAGAACAGAATGTTTGCATCTGACGACACACATATCTGATGATGACACAAATGTTCTACCAGGAAACCGAATTGAATCTCGACCGAGACGATTTAAGAAAGAAAAAACCCACAAATGTTACAGCCTACGGAGGCATTTCATTTTCCTTTAAGACAACAATTGGATCTTCTAAAAAAAAACTTTACGTTATTCCAATTGTTCTTTTCTTTGAAAAAGAGAAGCCTGAGGCTCCCAATCATCTGATTGGTAATTTCATACTGCAGAATTGCCTCTCCTTGCCTCTGATGCCACTGAGCACCGGTGCTGTCCATTTAGGGAGAAATTGACCCATTATGGTTGGATTGTTCCAGAGTGGCAGAGTGTTCTAGGAATCTGTCCCTATGCATCACTGTAGACAGACAGACAGACAGACAGACAGACAGACAGGCAGACAACCTCTTGACTTGACTGACAGGCGGACATGCAGTCACTACTGTATATCTGTCTGTGAGTCATGTGGTCCTCTGCATCATTCTCCTGCAACTATGTTGCGTTAAACTTCAAGATATTTGGGAATTGCCCCAATACCGTGGCATCGGGTTTATGAACTGATATGGAAAACAACCGATGTGTTCTTTTCAATTCAGGCTTTTATATCAAATTCTCGCTACATAAAGAATGCTCGGTATATGGGCTATTTGACGGTCAGACCGGTGCATACTCTGCCATGCGGAAACAGAATCAATACAGCATCTCTTTTGGTACTGTCCATTGGTGGCTTGGGTTGGAGTCAGGTCTAGGAAAGGTTGTTATGCCATCATTTCAGAGTGCGGTTGGACCAGCAAACTGTATTGCTGGGGGATTTGAAGGACCATAGTCGGTCAATAGGAAATATAATTGTGCTGTTGGGTAACACTTTTGTTTTTGGGGCAATTTTTCAGATGGGGAGGTTCAAGTCCCTAGAGAGACACCATGGGAGAATGGAGGGATGTATTGCGAGGAAATGGAAGGATGATTTATTGGGAAAGATGGGTTGATTTGTGGCTGTCTGAAGGGTGGAATTGATGAGTGTTGGAATAATTATGTACACAAATGTACAGTGTAAAGGTTTGAGGTCCTCCAATTAGATTTGTTGTTGGGCTCAAAAAAATATATATTATAATGTAATGATGGTACATCCTTGTAGGCAATAACATTTTCAGACTAGATTAGTTTTACTGAGGGAGGTTGTGTAATGCAATTATGTACACGAGCAAAAAACACAACATCTGTCATTTTAGTCCCGCCGAATCTGCCATGTCAGTCATTTTTACCTGGCAGGAGAGTAACAATTCTAGACAGAATAATGTTACTGTTTTTTTTGGCAAACTCCAAAAATCCTCTGATAATACTAGTGCCGTGCAAATCGATATCACTGTTTTTTTGAGAGAAATGTCCGAGTTTGACAGGTGTTGCTCGCAGTTTTAGCAAGAAAACAATAACTGATTCGATAAATTGAACGAAGTGCTGCGCACAACCTATATATTGTGGGCTTACATGTATCAACTTTCACAGTGAATGCTTTTGTTCACGTTGTGTGCGAATTAATGGAACGTCGCCAAATGCACCATTAAAAAACATTGCGCCTATTTAATGCAACCTTCGCTGTTAATAGATCGCAAAGCAGCATACTGAAGTAAACGTTTGGAAATGACAAGTTCACTTGCTCATGCATAGCCTAAAAACCCCATATCAAGTGCTAGTGCGCTGTTTAGCTCACGTCTGAACGGGGCATTTAGGACGTATTTTACTGCGGATCGCTAAAATATACTAGTGATTATGATCACACTTCCTCAATTCAAATATTATGGCTACACTACACCAAAGATGGTTTGGTATGGTTTAGAAACTTGGGAACCAAGCTTGAGTTATCAGTGTAGAATGTTATCGCCCGGACTTGAAATATAGAAAAATATAAAAACCCTCCAGGCTTCTGTCATAACTGTGAATTTATTGAAAAAAACAAAGAATTACAGGGGGAGGTTGGGAAAAAACAAATCCTGTCCGAATCGTCCTCTGCAATAACGGACATTCTGGGGTAATAAATACATAACCAGCGTTCTCTAGTAATACTACTCGTGTGCAAAAAAAATATATTATAATAAAAAGTATTCGAATACAAATGTAAGTTCGGGTATTTGTTCGGGTATTTTGTGCTTTGAAAAACTAAAACCCAACCCTTTATAATAAGCCTATTCTGGGAGAGCTGCTAGAGCAAGCAGTTTCAACACAGTGGCAAAGTTGCACAACCATGTTTGTGTTTGTGGGAGGATTAGGCTCGTTTTTTTTCCACTTGCAGGAAAACATGAAAGTGTGCAGACCATGGTAATTATTTGGCCCAATTACAGTTATGCCACTGTTCACACTCTGGCCAATCACAACAAGTGAACCGGCTAGCACACATTCTACTCCACTCGTCTCTGACATGGTACGAGTGAAGATGCTTTCGGATGATAGGACTTTAAAATGAGTTAACCTAAATAGTCCTACATTCATTCATGCTCTATATAACTAGCTCCCCTTGTACACATGTACTGTATATGTACGTGGTTGGAGGGAGGAGAGGAAGCAAGGAGGGGTAGGTCTTGAGAGGGTTGTATAAACACTCCTATATTTGTTAGTTACACACACTGATTACCCCCTCCCTCTTTCCCCTCCCACAAGGCCTGCTGACGTTTAAGCCAATTAAAAGCCACCTTCAGTAACTAAACACTGCCATTATACCCAACACCCATCTCACGTTCAGCCCCTGCTTTCCTATCCAGGCAGCCCCACTCACGTTATCCACCCCACCACCTCCTGATCCTGAGCTAGCTCTAAGACGGGCCATAGATCCCTGTTTAGGGGACTAAAGCCGGGTTGCTAGTTGGTTAACACGTGCCCCCGCCTGGATCAGCCCCACAGAATCTTGGAGGATTGAAGATTGGGCCTAGCTAAGGGAAAGCAGCTCAGGAGGTTAGCTACATCTCCCAAGGCAGGAGGCGAGAGAGAGAGAGAGAGAGAGAGAGAGAGAGAGACAGAGACAGAGAGTGAGAGAGATCAAGAAAAATAGGATTGCATGGACTAGAGTAGGGACTGGCGGTGAGCCTTCAGATTGGATCTGTGAAACTAGAGTTAGCCGATAATGCTACGTGGGGAAAAAAAGGAGAGCGTCTTGCGGAACATCTGCTGAGCGCGGCTAAGTCTTGTGTGCTGCTTAAGGCACCCAAGACGTGGAAAGGAGGATGAGCGAGAGAGGCAGAAGAAGGGTAGCAGGAGAGCGAGGGCAGGGAGCTCAGGGTAGAGAAATAGAGCGGCTTTCTTTCTCTCTCCCCTCTCCCCCCCTCTTTCCTGCCTCTATCCTGGCTTGGTAATGACCTTTTTATGGCACACTGCACTTGCGTAATTGGGGCAGTGGGAAGAGAGGAGCGGGTTAGGGGGATGAGAGGGAGGACTGGGGGGATGCCACTGTGACCTGCATTTGTTTCCAACGCAGGGAATCTGTAGGTTATGGTTTGTCATCATACACATGTTTATTCCTGTTTTATTTCCCATAAACGGGGATTACCATTACTGATCGCATGATTGGAGACCAAGCCAATGGTGGCCAATCTGGCAGAAACAGTAGAGCTACAGGGAAAGAGGGGGGTTGAGAGAGAATGAGAGAGAGCGCGAGAGACAGAGAGAGCGAGAGAGTGAGAGAGAGGTTTGACAGAGCGAGAGAGCGGACGAGTGATGAGGAAAAGAAAGATTAATCTAAGGGTCATCAGTCTAGTCACCAGAGTAGGCAAGAATAGCAACACAGATCCTGGATCAGACTCTGTGCACAAAGCCCCTCAATGTCCCTGTGACCAAGCCTGCTGGATCTGACCTGGGGTCAGGGGAAGTGGGAACGCACAATGGCGGAACATGTTTTTTGCCATTTATACAGCGGCTTTAGTGAATTAGAGAAGAGCAGAGCAGACGGTCAAACACACAGGAACACAGACAGACACGCCTACGTGCGCACACACACACACACACACACACACACACGCACTCACACACACACACATACCGGCCCCCCGCTTAATCTAATCCATCAGGCATATTAAACAGACACAGGGGGTGTTAGGGGGAGGTGAGACCACCCACCAACCAGATCTGTCCAGTGCAACAGCCATTGAGCTCTACAGCACCAGCCAAGCAAATAATATACACTGAGTATACAAAACATTCCATGACTGATCAGGTGAATCCAGGTGAACCCCTTATTGATGTCACTTGTTAAATCCACTTCAATCAGTGTAGATGAAGGGGTGGAGACAGGTTAAAGAAGGTTTTGTATGTCTTGAGACAAGTGAGACATGGATTGTGTATGTGTGCCATTCGGAGGGTGAATGGGCAAGACGAAAGATTCAAGTGCCTTTGCACGGGGTACGGTAGTAGGTGCCAGGCACACCGGTTTGTGTCAGGAACTGCAAGGCTGCTGGGTTTTTCACCCGCAACAGTTTCCCGTGTGTATCGAGAATGATCCACCACGGAAAGGACATCCAGCCAACTTGACACAACTGTGGGAAGCATTGGAGTCGACATGGGCCAGCATCCCTGTGGAACGCCTTCGACACCTTGTAGAGTCCATGCCCCTACGTATATTGAAACTGTTCTGAGGGGGTGTTCCTTATGTTTCGTATACTCAGTTTACATTGTGAATCCATCTACATGGAAATGGATTTAACAGTTGTAATGGAAATCATCCCACTGTGCAGCTGTGAGATGACTGAGGCTTACTGTCGGTCTTACTGTCACAGCAAAGTGCAGTGTGTGTGTGTGTGTGTGTGTGTGTGTGTGTGTGTGTGTGTGTGTGTGTGTGTGTGTGTGTGTGTGTGTGTGTGTGTGTGTGTGTGTGCGTGTGTGTCAGGGTTGCACAATTAATCTCATTCACATCGAAATCGCAATTTTGACATGTGCAATAATCCATATTGCAAGAGATATCCATATCGCAATATTTTGAAACACCACTCAGCCACCTGTAACGTTTGTTTTAGTATTTTACTCTGTCGTCTCTCTCTCTCTCTTGCAACTGCTTCCCACACACACAAAGCCTCACCCCCTCTCACTCAAGCAGCGCAGTTCCTCCTCCCTGCTGTTCTGGTAAGAGCTGGGCGATCCTCCTCTCCACTCTCTCAGGGTTAGGCGTCTCAGGCTCTGCACACCCCTGGATCGCGTCTTACCTGGCAGGTCAACCCTACCACGTGGCGTGGAGAGGACCTGTCTTCACCACGTGCTCTCACTCCCGGTGTCCCCCAGGGCTCTGTTCTCGGTGTCCCCCAGGGCTCTGTTCTAGGCCTTCCAGGCCTCTTTTCCCTTTACACCAAGTCACTCGGCTCTGCCATATCCTCACATGGAAAGACACACAGTAGGAGAGATACATAGCGACAGTACTGTAGCTAGCCCTAGCAGTGACCGATGAGCTTCATGCTGTTATGCACACTGTAATATGAGGGTTTATGATCGTGTTAATGATGATGACTATAAGCTGGTCCCCCCCTCCTCCCCGCTCTGATCCGGCTGCTAGGGTGTCATCTGAGCTTAGGGTTCCCTTATCTGGATCACAGAGTTTAGGTTGATCTGGGATCTGTTGATTAAAAGAGATCAGGTCCCAAATGAAGGGGAAAGAAACATGGATCTCTACTGGAGCTCTGGAGGATCACTGGTTACGGTTTATAGATGCACAAGACTCTCTCTGCCTAGGGCTCGGTGTGTAACACACACACACACACACACGATTCCCATAAATTAAGACAATGCCAATGTCTTATTCACCACTCACTCAGTCAGCCACTCTTTTATCCTGTACCCCCCAGGTGCTATCCTCCTCTCGTTAATGTGCCACTGCTCTCTCTCACTCTGTCTCTCTCTCTCTGTCTTCTAGGGCGATTATCTCCGATTGTTCAGGCAATTCTCACATTGACACTTCATTGGGAGGAAGGATGTTTGACGTGATTTTCACATTTGTATCACAAACCATTTTTGAGAAAATCATTTCAGGCTCCTTTTAGAACTACACCTCATGTATGACCTCATGAGCCGTGAACCATACATGATACAGACAACATACTGTGTCACAATACCCCTTATAGTGCGCTCTAACTTACGGAGCATGTCTAGATTCTGAAATACACATTGTGTCGTTTTGAGATATCCATATGAATATTTCTTATGTTGAATAAATGTATGTGAAAATGTGCATTTCAGAATCTACAGATACGCCATATGTTAGAGCACACTTTAAGGAGTATAATGACACCAATATGTACGGTCCACGGATCATAAGGTCATGCGGGAGGCATGTGTAGGTCTAAAAAGGGCCTTAAATGGCCACTTCCATCATGATTTTCTCAAAAAATGGTTTGTGATAGAAATGTACAAAGCATGTCAAACATCCTTCCTCCCAATGAAGTTTCTATGTGAGAATTGCCAGAACAATCGGAGATACCAAAAATATTTTCCACTCCCGCTAGCGTGGAATCGCCTCTCTCTCTCTGCAGCATAGCGTCACAGCTGTAAATTTACGAGCATCCGGTCTCATTCTAGACACCTGATAGCCTCTAGGGCGCTGCAGAAAGGTCACACGCACCAAGACCAACCCCACCCCTATTGCCCCTGGACATTACCCTGTAGTTATTATGGATGTGAATGCTAAGGTGTGTGTGTGTGTGTGTGTGTGTGTGTGTGTGTGTGTGTGTGTGTGTGTGTGTGTGTGTGTGTGTGTGTGTGTGTGTGTGTGTGTGTGTGTGTGTGTGTGTGTGTGTGTGTGTCACATGCCCCCAAAGACAACCTTCCCTTAAAATGCTCACTTACAAGCCCTTAACCAACAATGCAGTTCAAGAAATAGAGTTAAGAAAATATTTACTAAATAAACAAAAAAAGTAACAATGAAATAACAATAACCAGGCTATATATAGGGGGTACTGGTACCAAGTCAATGTCAATTTTTGGGGGACTTCCTCTGTCACCACCTAGTATGTGACCAACCGGTCTCAAATCGGTCTTATGTAGCAAAATTTAAAAATTGTGATTTTTACATTGGATAAAAGTAGAGACTCAGAGCTACAAAATGGTATATCAACCACTACAGTTGAGGAACAATGGGAAAGTCATTTTTCTCTGAAAGTTGATACAAACTCACTTTTGAGAAAATGGCCTTTGAATGTTTTGGTACTACTACTGGAGAGCCCTTCATTGTCTGCATGCATTCAGTATAGTTCACATCCTTCAGCTTTAGTCCCACCCATCTCTTTAAGGGTTGATTCAAGCGTTCTGTCATGACAACAGCAGTCAAGCACCCCAGTGGCGGAACTAGAGTTTTATACATGGGGTGGCCAGAGGGTGGCCAAGGCTACTTCAGGGGGTCCATAGACCATAACTGAAAATGTGTGTGTAACCCTAACCTGGCATTAAAGGAGCATGATTTAATCCTATGATTGCTGGTTAGAGGTTGAAGTGATAATTCACTTAACCCGGAGATCTCCAATGTGGCAGATAGTGTGGTCCAAAAGGGTTACTTCACAAGAATTCTTTATCATACTATGAATAGTCAAGTGTCTCTACCTTGGAACTGCAGCTCTCTCTCTCTCTCTCACTCACACTCACTCATTCACTCATTCACTCTCTCACTCTCTCACTCTCTCACTCTCACACACACACACACACACACACACACACACACTCTCTCTCTCTCTCTCTCTCTCTCGCACACACCGGAGAGACTTGGGTCAGTCTGTTTTCATTAATATATCATCTGGGTCTATACGTGTTGAACATCCAAAATATTTCTGAAAATAAAGCTCAAGCACCAAGAAGATACGATAGCATTTGTGTGTTACATAAATGCCATTGTTTATTTACAACAACAACAAAAAATTACAAAAAATATAATTTACAAAAAAACACACCGCAATTTGACATACCAGGTGTCAAGCAGAAATGGACTTGACAATTACAAATAATTTTGGTGCCCATCAAAATTACAGTATCATATTTATGCTCATATATATTATGTTAACTAATATTAAAAGAAAAGTTTGAGAATTGGCCTAATCAAGGCAATCTATCATTTTTTTGTGAGACCTGCTGCATCTAAGCTTTTAGCTGACTGAAGGTGTACAAGCTTTCGTGGATGGCCCCGTTGTAACAGTACCTCACAACTAAAGACATTTGTTCTTTTTTTCTTTAAATCTTTGGTTTCATCTGCAATTACACTAAAAACATCGCTTTCTTTTACTTCTATTGTTATTTCACTTTGTACCATCTCAGCTCAGCCCTCAAGGACTTCCTTCTGGTTTTGGTGGCTTGTGTACTTTGCATTGCCACATGCATTCATTATTTTCTCTATGATGGGGTCATACATTGCTATATCTTCTAAGATTGTCAAAGAAATGACCCTTTTTGTGAGAGTCATCAGACTCTCGATGACCTCTCTGCGCTATATTTTGAGTGGCAGTTAATAGGAGCAAATCTGCAGTTGTTTTAATGTAAGTACAGTTTTCCTCCACTTTCTTTTTCCAGTCCCCATTTCTGACGTCTAACATTGATGAGTTGCTGTCAATAGCCCTTTTAAGCTGATTCCAAGCGTACATGGCATTGATATGATATTCAGCCTTCGAATGGAGCTTAAACCCAGAATCTTTCAACAGCGCCTTTTTCCAGTTACAAAAACCCTGACTGTGATGTGAAGGCAGATTCAGGTGTATTGGTCAGAGAGAAAAATGCCTACAGGTCGAAACAATAAGTATAATCTTAATTTTCAGAATCTTCAAGCCATGAATTGTCCTTATACCGGGAGCTGTTGAAAGCCCTTTTCCTAGTACCGAGTTTTGGGAAATGTTTTCAAACGCGTCTGTACAGGACCCTCTTCTCTGGATCTTGTAATGCCTGAAATACAGTGTGTCATATCTCTATGGAAATGTATAATTAAGGGATTAGATACTAACAGATTAGATACTAACAGCTGCTAACTAAAATGTGTAGTTTCAAGTATAGGCCTGGCCTACCATTGGGTCCTTCTGGAACAGCATATCTGGTGTTTGATGCAGTTGGGAGGAGCTCGATGACATCTCCTGGCAGCTCTGGCTCACTGTCTAGCTCAGGGCCAGAGGTCTCTGTATCATCCCTTGATACATCTATTACATTAAAATAACATCAGAATCATCCGTGTATAATCACAATAAAAATGCCACAGCCATCGAAACAAGGACACACATGAATCAACAACTAACATTTTGAAGTATGGCTTAAATCTGGCAAAATCATCTATTGCAAGATGAAGCTAAACTTAAATTCTGAACTGGGCATGTGACTGACTGCCTGGTAGATGCTCTGACCTGGTGGTGGTAGACTGGGTCCTTGTGAAGTCTGACCACACAGACTCTGACTAGCCTCTGCTATGGGGTCCGGTGGTGATGCAGCGGCTGGGGTCTGTTTGCACCTGATCTGCCTGTTTGTGCTTCTTTGAAAATAAGTCTGATATCTCTCCCTTTCTTTTCATGTTTAATTGGCCCAATTACCCACATTTTAATCCACTCTCAATCTTAATTACAAATCCCCATTTGTAATAACTGTCTGTACCTTAACATCAACTACCAGCCTAAATTACTAGCTAGATCATGGCTAGCCCTACTCTGCAATAAGTCATTTAGATAGCTATATATTCTTACACCTTTATGATAACAAACAGGCTATCTGCAAATTGTGGTAATCTTTTGGGTGACGTTAACCGATTGATAATAACTATTGTTTGTTTTGAGTTACAGTACGAAAATCTAACTGAGTTAATGGATTTCAAATGGCTGGAGGTTAATTTGCTGAACACTGACAGCTGTAACCTACTAGTTACCCCACATTAGCTAAACGTTCGTATACTGTAACTTACGACACTGCACTGTATATGCAAGTATTACTAGCACAGATGTAAACATAATGTTAGGCTAAATAGGGAACCGATCTCTCTTATCTGATTAACTGTCTGTTAATGGAGCCAAAGGTCTAACATTAACTTACACAGCGACTCAACTTTAGTAAAAGTTGTTCAGGAAACGTAAACCCGATGCTAAACCTTAAAACTTACTTCAAATATGATGCTTTCGCCAAATTGCGAAAAGAGCTTGTGGAGCTGTGGAAATATTCTCTCTTCTTCTGTATGTTCTTCTTATTCTTCTGTATCTCGTAGCCAAAGTTAATATTCTCTCTTCCTCATCCTCGATTTGAAAACGTCAAAATAAATGCTTCTTTCAACAAGTCATCAAACTGCCAGTAGCGAATTAAATTTTGGGGTGGCAATCAGATCAGATTTTGGGGTGGCCAATCAGATGTCAGGGGTGTCCAGTGCCATCCCGGACACCCCTCTGGCTCCGCCCCTGAAGAACCCTTGTAAATACCTTTATTATACACAGATTTAAAATAGCTATTGATAACTAATGTGTATTTTGTGGTTGTGACCCAGAGACTTTTGACCATTTATTTTGGGACTGTTCTTATGTCAGAAGATTTTGGTGTGAGTTAGAAGATTTTATTTGAAAATAAACTATTATTAATGTTAATTTGAAACACTCTGATATTATGTTTTATATGATCCAAATTATATGGACCCTGATTTAACTTTCATTGTTAGTTTGTTTATTTTTCATGGCAGATTCTTTATCCAAAAAATGAAGTGGGCGGAGAACAAACCCCTCTTCACATTGTAGTAAGAGTAAGAGTAAAAACAATAAAGGAAAACTTTTTGACAAATTGAAAATGTATCTGGATATGTAATACCCATGTATGTTAGGTTTATGTACTCTTGTTTGTATATTTCTATTTTTCATAATAATAATAATAAAAATAAAACCAGTCAGGCACCCAAGCTAACTTGCTAACTACTTCCAGAGACAAATGAGAGAACAGCTCACTGAACATTACTCACACTAGCAGAGCTGGTTAGGCTGTTATGTTATCCAGAGCGTTGGTGACTGTAACTGTGCTGTCATTCAGAGCATTTCGCTCTCAGAGAGTTCAAGCGCACACTGAACGCTCTGGCCTGAGGACTAGGGTTGGTCCGAGCGTTCTGACCTCAAGCTAACATTGGCTAGCTTCTAGCTACTTCCAGACACATAATGAGAGAACACCCCACTCTGACCATTTTACTCGCCCAAGCAGAGCTAGTTAGGCTGTTTTCGTGTTACCCAGAGTGTTGGTGTAACTGTACTGCTAGAAACCATTTAATTACGCTTTTTTTGCAGACGATTACTGACACCGGCCATATTCAACGGGTGTTGAGCATTCGTAAATTCCTCAGTTATTCTGCGCTCTGGCACACTCAGACGAGAGTCTTTTGTTAAGACATGTAGCTAGCTAGCTAGGTAAACAATGAACCATAATCCCAACTCATAACGTTACTACCCTGCATGAAAATGCAGGAAGCTAACCAGCCAGGTTCAATGTTAGCTAGCTAGTAACTGTACACTAACTTGAAATTAAAATATGTTGTCAAAATTAGATATGTGTAATGTCTGAAAACGTAGCTAGCTAGACTATCTTACCCATATATCTCATAAATGGATGCGACTCCTGTCGGATGCCATGGTTGCCCTTAGTTTGAAGATGTAATCAGGCAACAGGAGTTTTCTCCATCTCCTTAGCTATCATACTCGAATTCCACTCATTTCAAGACTCGGTCCACCAGAAAATGGAGAGCATACACGTAACGTTAGCTAGCGAGCCAGCCAGCTAACGTTAGCTAGTAACAGTATACTTTAACTTGACATTAGGCTTATGCAGTTTTACTACGCGATACATTTTTTTTAGAAAGCCTCGTTAGACAGGATTACCTAGACATACTGACCAGCTCAAATAGACAGAAGCGTGCTATATGGCAGACCATCCAAACTCATCTCTCGGCATGTCCAACCCACTCATAATCTCAGCCAATCATGGCTAGCAGGAAGGTTGCTGTCTTCATCTGTTGCTAAACCAACTAGGCTCGTAATTTAACAACTGTATTCGTATTTACATATAGCATACAAGTTTGTTATTAAGGCACATGAAAGTTCACATGTTAGAGAAGGCAAATATGCCAACAAAGCATTTAGATTTTGAAAAAAAGTTTACATTAAAACGGCTCCATGGGAAGTAGTGACCCTAGTACGCCTAGTTTCCTGAAACAGGTCACATGTAAAGTGTCACATGTAAAGTGTCACTATCTGATGTCGCCACACATCAGATAGTGCCCATGGCATTTTCCTGTAAAGAATGTAACAAAATGTGTACAAAAAAATTAAATACAATTCCATGCACAGTTGAAGTTGGAAGTTAACATACACTTAGGTTGTAGTCATTAAAACTCATTTTTCAACCACTCCACACATTTCTTGTTAACAAACTATAGTTTTGGTAAGTCGGTTAGGACATCAACTTTGTGCATGACACAAGGCATTTGTCCAACAATTGTTTACAAACAGATTATTTCAATTATAATTCACAGTATCACAATTCCAGTGGGTCAGAAGTTTACACACACTAAGTTGACTGTGCCTTTAAACAGCTTGCAAAATTCCAGAAAATGATGTCATGACTTTAGAAGCTTCTGATTTACATAATTTGAGTCAATTGGAGGTGTACCTGTGGATGTATTTCAAGGCCTACCTTCAAACTCAGTGCCTCTTTGCTTGACATCATGGGAAAATCAAAACAAATCTTCAAAGACCTCAGAAATAAAAATGAAGACCTCCACAAGTCTGGTTCATCCTTGGAAGCAATTTCCAAATGCCTGAAGGTACCACGTTCATCTGTACAAACAATAGTACGCAAGTATAAACACCATGGCACCACGCAGCCATCATACCGCTCAGGAAGGAGACGCGTTCGGTCTCCTAGAAATTAACGTACTTTGGTGCAAAAAGAGCAAATCAATTCCAGAACATCAGCAAAGGACCTTGTTAAGATGCTGGAGGAAACAGGTACACAAGTGTCTATATCCACAGTAAAACAAGTCCTATATCGACATAACCTGAAAGGCAGCTCAGCAAAGAAGAAGCCACTGCTCCAAAACCGCCATAAAAAAGCCAGACTAGGTTTGAACCTGCACATGGGGACAAAGATTGTACTTTTTGGAGAAATGTCCTCTGGTCTGATGAAACTAAAAATAGAACTGCCATAATGACCATTGTTGTGTTTGGAGGAAAAAGGGGGAGGCTTGCAACCCGAAGAACACCATCCCCAACCATGAGGCACGGGGGTGGCAGCATCATGTTGTGGGGGTGCTTTGCTGCAGGAGGGACTGGTGCACTTCACAAAATAGATGGCTTCATGAGGAGAGAAATCTATGTGGATATATTGAAGCAACATCTCAAGACATCAGTCAGGAAGTTAAACCTTGGTCGCAAATGGGTCTTCCAAATGGACAATGACCCAAAGCATACCTCCAAAGTTGTAGCAAAATGGCTTAAGGACAACAAAGTCAAGGTATTGGAATGGCCACCACAAAGCCCTGACCTCAATCCCATAGAGAATCTGTGGGCAGAACTAAAAAAGTGTGTGTGAGCAAGGAGGCCTACAAACCTGACTCAGTTACACCAGCTCTGTCAGGAGGAATGGGCCAGAATTCACCCAACTTACTGAGGGAAGATTGTGGAAGGCTACCCGAAATGTTTGACCCAAGTTAAACTATTTAAATGCCATGCTACCAAATACTAATTGAGTGTATGTAAACTTCTGACCCACTTGGACTGTGAGGAAAAAAATAAAAGCTGATATAAATCATTCTCTCTACTATTATTCTGACATTTCACATTCTTAAAATAAAGTGGTAATCCTAACTGACCTAAGACAGGGAATTTTTACAAGGATTAAATGTCAGGAATTGTGAGAAACTGAGTTTAAATGTATTTGACTAAGGTGTGAGTAAACTTCCGACTTCAACTGTACCGATAAATAGTTAAGCAGTTAGATTAAACCACTCCTTTGTAAGATAAATGTTTGAAATGAAACATGTATGGAAACAGGTGAATTAACACTCCTCAGTTTGCAGGCTCAAGCAAGCTAAAACCCCACATGGTAGCAAAAACTAACTAGCAGAAATTGTTGACAAGTTAGAAATCATTGTCTGCTTCCAACTCACACTCTGAAAGACATAGATCCCCTGAACGTTGCTCACTCTCCAGATCAGAATCACCTGAATACTGTTCACCTGTGCACACACCTGTATGTCATTATCACACATTATTTAGTTCAGTTCTTTGCACCCCATAATTGTGAGGTATTGTTTGTTTTGTGACACACTTAGTTTTGGCCTGCCTCACTAACTACGCTTTTTGCCTATTCCCTGCCTGTACTTGGATTTCCTGTTATCTACCTATTGCCTGATCTCCCGGACGACGTTACTAGCCTTTTCCCTGCCTGTACTATTGCCTTTTTTGGACCCCTTGTGTATGACCTTCTGCCTGCCCCTGGACCCAGCTACCTGCCTCCTCCTGTGGTCTTGTACAATAAACACCTGCTGCGCCATGTGCTTGAAACCAGCTCTCCCATCATGTTCATTACAATGATTTAAACACACTTTGCTGTAGGCTGCTATTTACTAGTCAACAAAAAACAATCTGTGTCATATAAAATATATTCACCCCACCCAGTATTGTAATCAAAACTTACCAGAAAGCGCATAGTCCTTGGCTCAGACAGTGTAGTAGTGTGGGCTCAATAGCATCTCATTAGTGTGCAAGATCTTGAGAATCAGCTGTACATGTGATGGAAGAATCCACTGTGCATGCAGAGGGTTGCAATTCCTTTGAATTGGGGATAGTTTAACCAAAATATGCCACAAGACCTAGAATTGCCTTATGTGTATCCCACAAAAAAAGGTTCACTGTTATAAGCTAACTTTTGTGATGAATTAAAGCAAAATTCCCGGGCTTAACTTCCCATGGAACATCTCCAGAAAAATTCCAGAAATTTACCGGAAAGTTTCCGACCCTTTGCAACCCTATTGACATATACTAAATTAATTTTTTTAAACTGATGGGTTTATTGGTGTTAAAATGCACCAGTTATGCAATTTTGGACGACCAGGCTGCTGATGCCATGCAGCCTGTCGTTTTTGTGTATATACTTCTTCATAACGACAAGGTGGATGTCGGACGACAATTGAATGTTCATGATGTTACTGTTTACAGACATGTTGATAGACGGAGTATAAACCAGCCTTCAGTCTTGACATCTTTGCTTGTTGGGGTTACAAGTTTATCAACTTTCAAAGCATAATTACTATACCCTTGTTACTCAACTGTAGCGTACGATATACAATATTCTAGCTCTGAGTCTCTACTTTTATCCAATGTAAAAAAAACACAATTTCAAATTATGCTACATACAGTGCAACAAGTGGGACACAATCATGATGTGGAACGACATTTATTGGATATTTCAAACTTTTTTAACAAATCAAAGACTGAAAAATTGGGCGTGCAAGATTATTCAGCCCCTTTACTTTCAGTGCAGCAAACTCTCTCCAGAAGTTCAGTGAGGATCTCTGAATGATCCAATGTTGACCTAAATGACTAATGATGATAAATACAATCCATCTGTGTGTAATCAAGTCTCCGTATAAATGCACCTGCACTGTGATAGTCTCAGAGGTCCGTTAAAAGCGCAGAGAGCATCATGAAGAACAAGGAACACACC